>NC_135500.1:143695865-143905865 GCF_052857255.1 Amblyomma americanum
TTGTGGCCACGGACCGAGGATCTTTTGCTCTGTTAATCGGCGAGGATCGAAGCGGTCCAGGGCACAACACAGTGTATGTCTTGCACTCGCAAATGCAGGGCACTCACAGACAAGATGAGCGATGGTCTCCTCACAGCCACAGCTCTCACAGGCAGGGCTGTCGGCCATCCCCATCCGGAAAGCATAGTAATTGTTAAATGCAACACCGATCCATAAACGGCATAACAGTGTTGCGTCACGACGTTCTGAGTTACGTGGAAGACGGAGGCGCAGTTCAGGGTCCAGTGCCTTGAGGCGGAGGTTGCAAAACTCTCCCGTGTTCCACGCTGAAAGTGTGAGCTCCAGCGCCAAAGGGCGAAGCCCACACGCAGCGTCAGGTTTCGATATTGGGATCCTCACTGGAAGTCCGTCGTTGTGAGCAGAACGCGCAGCCGCATCGGCCTGGTGATTACCGTTAATACCACAGTGTACTGGCAGCCATTGAAAAATGATGTCATGACCTTTGGAAACGGTGCCGTGGTACAGTAGACGGATCTCAGCAACAAGTTGCTTCTGCGGCCCGTGGCGTAGCGCAGCTTGCAGGGCTTGAAGGGCTGCTTTAGAGTCGGTGAAAACCGTCCAGTCATGTGGAGGTTCTTGACTGATGAACTCTACCGCAGCCCGTAAGGCTGCCCGTAAGTACTAATAAATTTATGCTTCACAAAACACTGAATCGTATGACACCATCTGGAACATTCTGCAGCAAACGAATGGCATGATACGATTTTTTACGCAGCCCCCGGTTATTTCCGGCACGTGGTGCCGACTACGCCGACGGCTTTTCGACCGAACGACCTGTAAACGCTATGGTGCAGAAGTAAATTATTAAGGACAAATGTGAAAGGCGGGTTCATTACGCGAGTAAATGCGTACTTTCGCATATAGGTTAACCCTAGCCGCTTATAGGTCGACTCTGATTATACGTTAGCTTCCAACCTTGGAGGGTCATTTTCTAGCTAAACGACTACTTATAATCGACAATATTCGGTTGTTATAGTTCGCACTGGTTCCAGCGTGTTCTTATCTCATTCCCACCATTCTTGATTGTGGTTTCAACTTAGAGATGGGTAGTATCAATGGTATCAGGAAACAAGACTTTACACTGCTCTTCGTTCACAACAAACTCCACTTCTTATGCGCTCTCGTGTGTAATTTCTTTTCAGTGATGGGATGCGCTGCGTTTACTCTTGCTTACAATACCATTTCAGGAAACCCAATGTTTTTCTGGAATTTTTTTCTTGCTAAAATGACTGCAGATTTATGAGTGTGCCTCCCTTTTGCCTCCTCCCACCCTCCTCGATCCTACACGAAGTGGGCAGCTGACTTTCAAAGAAAAGTGAAAATTTTCTAGCTGCACTATCACAACCCTAAGCATACATGCTAGTGCACAGGGCACAACGAAACAGCCTGGAAGAGACAACGCAAGAAAAAAGCAGGGGACAGCAGTTCGGGTTGACCTATGACGCCATAGAGACGGTCGTAAAAAGATCACTTTCTGCGTCGTTTTTGAAAATTTTCTTTTTTCTTTTTGTCCTTTGGAATGAACTGCTTCGTCTTTGGTGCAGGCTGTAGTGCCATGCAACAGATGACGCCGGAGAGGGGATGAAGGAGAACGATCGCATGGTTGGTCTTAATGGCTTTCCAGAATATAGTGCTCTGACTATCTCTGTGTGACAGCTTGTTATTCCTAACGAATTTCATGAATATGAGCTTCTGATAATATCTGAATTAAATTTTGTTATTGTAAATGTCTTGGTCTTCCCGAACACGATGACACGTTTTCATCTCCTTTTCTTAATTACACAAACGAGACAGTAACGTGAACAATGGCTTTAGATGGTTGCGTTGCAGATTCACGATGTGGGTCAATACGATGCCCATCACATATTTTGGCGTACAGTGACTGTTCACGGTCTGTCAATATCAAAAAGCATCCTTGCTTTAAATAAGCGCTTTTTGTCAAGTTATTTAATACACTGCAGCCAATAAATTGGGCCAATCCGAGCGCTTCTTACTTAATATATACCAGACGATTTTTCTGGGATACATTCAGTAAATCATGTCAGTAGTATACAATATGGGCATTTCCTGCTTGCTCACATTAAAAATAGTGTAAGCGCCAGTTCCAAGCTGATGCCTAGGATTCCCATGGGACATCTCTATGCAAGACAAAATTCAGGAAGCTGGCTTCTACTCGGTTTTGGTCTATTTATTATGTGGAGAAATTGGAATGTGTTTAAGACAGCTGACACAACAACAGCATCACGCACTCTTGACGCTTTCCAACGATTGGCCAAGCAGCTAATTTTTCAAGGGCTACCCGATGTCCTGAGTCCCATATTTCATCAAGTTTTCCGGTCCAACGTCTTCGCCTCGCTAGACTAACTCAGCTTGCTCTGGCGACCATCTCTCCAGAATATAAGGGCAATGTCGACGTTGATACCGACATTTCTCTGACGCCAACTGCAGTAACGAAGGCTACTGCTACACTAGCTGAGCCGACGATTCGCTGCTGCACTTTATATGAGAGGATGACATGCACCACAGCTAAAATGGTGGCAATGCGAGAAGCCATCCGTCATATCTGCAGAGAGCCTCGTCTATGAAGGTGCATTTTTTTAATTCTAAACCTCCGCATAGATTCCAGAATACTTGTTACAGAAACGGTCCGACCAGTATAAACAT
Organism: Amblyomma americanum; assembly: GCF_052857255.1. Lineage (NCBI taxonomy): Eukaryota > Metazoa > Arthropoda > Arachnida > Ixodida > Ixodidae > Amblyomma > Amblyomma americanum. The sequence goes on from NC_135500.1 coordinate 143,698,590, forward strand.
TGGAGTTCGCTGAGCTGTGTTCACCTGCTCGAGAAAAGGTATCCGTGTCGTTTTCTAGTGGGTGTCGGGAAAATGTCTTCTGTATAGAAATGAGGATGCCGGTGGAAAAGCAGAAAGTGCCCTCAGCAGTGGCGTACCAACAGTAGTGATGTTTCCGTGACTGGACGCCATTTGTCTTTTTCCGGTTTAATGAGCGATGCGAAAGCGAGGCACTGTGATGAATTAAGGCACGCGACGCAGATGTCTTCAATGGCTTTGTCCGACCGTGACCCTCATCATTTAGCTTGACTCTTTAGACTGCTCTTTTTTTTTCATATCACTGAGACTGTGTAGCATGTACCTGCGGCACGTCCTGTATATGCTCGCGAAATACTAATTTTGGCCGCGTTTCGGGAGCAGGCCACACTCGAATGACCTTGCAATGGGCTCTTGGTAAGAAAGAGGTACGTTGTGCAATGTCCACATGCAAAAAACAGTGTTTTTGCACAGTATTCCGTGGTTAGCAATGCTAAACTGCCAGGCATTTTTTTTAATTTGACGCTGAAAGCAAATGAGCAGAGAAAAGAAAAGACCGTACATTTAAAGCGAAATGATGGGCTCGAAAGCTTTCAGCAAGAACGTGTGATTGAACACCCGGAACTTAATGTGACTGCTGTGTAAAGATCTCTTTTAATGAACTGAGCAGCATACTGTTCCATGCTTATTTGCTACTCCCAGCCCCCCTGAGAAAAGGTAAAAAGGAAAGAATAAGTATTGAAGGTGACAGGATTGTTTAACGAGTTGTTGAAGGCGAAAGGTTGTACCTGACTTCGCGTCACATCACTATATTACCTTAAATGCTGCCAGTTTGGAAGCATTAGATAAGAGGTGGGCACAGGTATGAACTTACTTACGTAGATAAATATTATCGGTTAAATATGACAGTCATACAGCTCACAAAATATGAATGGGGAGATGGTTCAAGCGACGTCGCGTGGAAGGCCGCTCTACTCTGTGGCTGAGAGAGGAAATAATGATGCAGGATACGATGCAGTATGAGCACGTTGACAAGAAACTTGCAGGGCATGACCAATGTGAATTTAAATGCGTGTCTGAGGGTTGATATAGGACCGAATGCGAAGTTAGCTGTAAAAAAACTTCTGAACCAAGCACTTACTAGCGATTCGGCGACGACCAGAAAGATTTATTTCACCGCACAGTGCTTTTTAAAGATGACATGCGGACGTTGTACGCATAGCATGAATGACTGAATCTAGTGGTTCGAATCTGCAGTGACCCTAGACTATAGTGAATTTATTAGATAGATTTAGTTAGGAGGTCAGATGAATATTTGATATTCTAGTTTTGTTTGAACTGAAGACTTGCCTGCGAAATGTTTTACGTCTGACGGTACATGGCGCAAACGTTTTAAGAAACCGAGGGTTCTGTTAGCTGATGATAGGATGTTAGTTACATGCGCATTCCTGGTTAGATCTTCGCACAGGTTTAGTCCCAGGTATTCCTAAGAATTACATTGTCATAGACTAAAACAAGACGAAGCCGGTAGTGGCGCGGGGTAGGAGCACTCCTGCTAGGCCCGCAGCCATTATATAATGCCATTAGCACCCGTCATGTCATTCGCTCTTAATCCGCTTGCCGCCACGTAGCGATATTCATAGTTATTTATTTGTGTTTTTTAGTGTATTTATACTTCTTTAAATCCGTGGTAAAACGGTTAAGTGTGACTTATTTGCTCGCTTCTCAGTCTTGATGTTGTGATTTCAAACGCAAAAAGCGTTTCTTACACTAGCGCATTGGTGTGGAGCATACAAAATATGAGGCATGTCGCTTTCATTATTAAATTCTGTTTATTGCTTAATAGTATTCCTTCTTTGAGCAAAAGAACATACTAGATTTCATTATGAAGACCTAGAGAAACAAATTAATCCGCCAGACTGGTTCTGTTTAATGACAGAAGAGAGGCTCACCTAATCGTCGATAAGTGATTTCGTCTCACGCATGTCCTTTGCCGTGCTTGCTTGTTGTTTATTTCAAAATCAGCTCAATATTTTACGGCCAGTGCTGCGATTCTTTTTTTAAAGCAAACTTTCTCTTTGCATATTTTAGCGGAAGGTTACCTAGTCGTCACAAGGCAACTGCTTGTAGGTGTGTTGTAGCAGGGTGCGACAGAGTATGAGGCTCGTATAAACATTTTACAGCCATGGAGAGTGCAGAATTAAGCACAGTGGGTGGTGTCCATATGTCTGAGAACATGGAACGCTGGCTGAACGCCCGACGAGAATTTGTAGTGAAACGTGTTGGTTGATTACTTTGTCCAAGCACTAAATGTCACCACAATGTTAAATTATATAATACGTTTGCTTGTACTTCTAAATCATATTCAAATACGCTTAGAAGATATGTGCACTGACAAACGCCGGAGACATAGGCCAATGACTGGCTAAGGAAACAGAAAGAGCATTGACAAAAACCTTGTACGACAATATATGCTTTGCGCTCGCGCGCAAAGAAACATTACACATTTATTTGTCAAGTATTATATTGGATAATACCGATATCTATTTGTCAACACTACTTTTTCATTTTCTATGTGTGCGGCTGCCTGCCCAAGAACTCACAATTCAGCTCAGCGGCTCTTTTCATCGAGTGGCAAAATTTAGCAGCATGTTTACATTACACCAAGCGCCTCAGGCTTCACGGGACGCAGCAAAGACTCCGCGCGTGCTTGGCACACTGTCCAGAAAGTATTGTGGACGCCAGCGTGAGAATTCGATAAAAATTATGAATGTGTAGCACTCACGCCGGCAATGGCGGCGAAGTCCTGTTTCTCTCTCAACGAGGCCCTTAAGGCTATCGCACTGATGGACGCAGGGAAAAATTTGGTGCATTTCCAGTGTGCACAGCGACTGCACTTTTAAGACAAAGACTGTAAACGCTTACGATCAGAGCAGATAGAGGCGACAAGATATACGGAGATCTTTTTCGCTGGTTTTCCTATCTGCACTATTTACAGGAAAGGCAGCGATCTAGTCCACGTACAGCTGAGAAGTGCATTTATGCACTATGAGTACAAAACTGCACATTACTAAACATCGTCGCTTTGCAAAATATCAAATCGCCCAAGTGTCACATGTAAAAATTCACATCACCTAGGGAGTAAAATTTCATGCCAAAACGTAATCTGACACTTAGGAGCAACGGCAGCTTCTTTCGCTCACCAACCCGCATGCAGGGTTGAGCACCACGTTGCTTCTTCCATTGCCTTTTAACAAAAGGTTGTGGCTGATACGACGTTCGCTCCCCGAAAAAAGTGTCCCTCTGCACGGCTTGCAAACTGGCTGTAGACACAAAAATCACATGCTGAGAAAAGCAATAAAATTTCTAGGCTGAAATATACGCATGGTTTTTATCACTAGTATGTATCAGTTATTGAACGCCTGGGCTGAAAACTAGTTAAGGTAATATTTGATCTCCCTGGAAGACGAACATGATGTTTGACTTACTGTATTTATCAGTTATTGAACGCAAAATTACCTCAATGTTCTTGACAACTAGTTAGGAAGAATTCATCTGTTTCTTAATGTGAAGAAATGCGCATTGTTAGTATTTTCAGTTTCTTTTCCTGTAAATATCTGCCTGGTCTATAGAAATAACATAATACCTTAAGTTCAGACAGTGAAGTATCTCGGAGTAATATACTACTCTACTCTTTCCTGGCGGCCACACATTGAGCAAGTTTTTGCAAAAGTAGTTCGGGCCATTGGCATCCTGCGCAGAATTTGTAGTGCTAGCTCAGGCATGAGAAGGCCTACACTTGTGATGATTTATAAAATGTACGTCCGCCCAATTTTAGAATTCGGGTGTGTTTTATTCTCAGGAGCTCCTGCCTATAAACTTCGCCCTCTTGTGCTGTTGGAGCGTGAGGCGTTGCGCCTTTGTCTGGGGCTTCCAAAATATGTCGCCAATGCTGTTCTGCACCTTGAGGCGCGAATGCCATCGTTATTAGCTAGGCTTCGCCTTTTAACAGTTCAAACATTTTTAAAATTGTGCGATTCACCTCTTCACGCTTCCAGTATATTATTTCTTTGTCAACCTTCCGCCTTTTTTAGTGCTGCCTGGTCTCGTTTTCATACCCCGCCGATATGTTACGTGCAGTCCCTCCTTGATCCCATAAATATTCATTTCACAGATGTCCGCCAATAGTATAACAACTCATCATCTGTCCAGGTTGAATTATCGATGACATTTTTTCATCGAATGGAAAGCTGCAGCCCTTCCAGCTTCTTCAGGGTCTGTTGCAGGACCACCTAAGGTCCTTTCCCTCTCATGTTCTTATTGCTACCGATGCCTCGCAGGATCGCGAAAAGGCAGGTGTGGGAATTTTTTCACCTTCACTGGATTGGTCTTTTTCTCTCCGTCTTCCTGACTTCACTCCCATTTTTCTGGTTGAATTATTAGCAGTAATCTTAGCCTTACAAAAATTAGAAACTACCGTTCCCAAGTCGTGGTTATGACAGACTCTTTGTCCATTTGCTCTTCCTTATCCTCACCCACTGAGTCTCGAGCATTACGCCTCTTTAAGTTCCTGATTCCGCTCCATCTAAATTCGGTAAGGTTGCTTTGGGTACCAGGTCACATAGGTTTTCACTTAAATGAGGTTGCAGATTCCTTAGCAAGAGCCTCTCTCTGCGGCCCAATTGTTGCTGTCCTGCCAACGTGTGCATATACAGCTGCGGCGAGGCTTCGCAGCTACACAATATTTCAGGAATTTGCTGCCTCGGCTCTTACATCATCTCCCGAATATCAGCATCTTCTGCATCCTTGGCGTAGCAAAGACTGGCGCTCACGCAGACTAGAGGTCTCTTTCATGCGCTTGCGTTGCCGTGTTCCCCTTCTAAATTTCTACCCTCACAGATCTGGCCTGGCGGCTTCCCCACTGTGCCCTTTTTGTGCCGAACCTGAGACAATAGATCACTTCCTGCTGTTCTGCCGCCGCTTCTCTCATTTGAGGAAGCGTCTTTTGCAAATTCCATTTCATCAACTGGGCTTGCCTGTGTCTTCCGCGGTTGTTCTTTCCATTGGCGCTTCTTTGCTTGGAAGAAGCGACAGGAGTGTGCGCTCTGCTGTGCAAAATTTTCTTCAAGAAACGCAGCGACTCCCATTCTAATTTCTTTTTCCTGATCTCTGTCAGTAAGACATTGCAACATTACAGTCATTGTGTACTATTATGCACATTAAGCAATTGTCCCGTCTTCGATCTCCAAGTTAACTGGACCCCTTTCCTTCCCTCTTCCAATCTATCAGACTACATACTATTTCCACTGCTTTTCCCGTCAAAAATTTCCTGTATCCAGTAATTAACCGCCTGTGTCTTGGCCACTCCCCCGTAGTGGGTATGTGCCAGCAACGTCTGAGGCGTTCCTTCCTTAATGAACGCCAGGGCTGAAACCTACATGAGCTAATATTCGATCTCTCTGGAAAACGAAGACGTTGTTCGACCTACTGTCGCCTCAGCTCTGGTTCTTTGACTAATTTTGCCTAATTTACCTAGTTTTATTTGAATATTCGAGCACGGCTGCATCTTCAAGGCGGTACTGTCCCTAATGGAAGAGTACGGCTGTTCTGGCTCCGGTACGTTTAAAGAAACCACGCCAATCTAAAGAGGCTGGCTCGCAAGAGGCGGCCATGGCTTCCTAGGCTGTGGAGCGACCAGAACATGGACACTACCACCCGTCCAGTGAGGCCTCATCGCTTAGTGGGGATGAGTCAACGATCGTGGACGGTGGCGAGTCAGTGGCCGATATGGCTGACGTGGACGACGAGAGCTTCAAGTTGGTCAGTCATCGCAAGCAACGAACGGTAGGGATCCCAGTAGTGGTTGAGCCCACAGAGAAAGGGGTTGATTTAAGAGAGAGGAATCCCATCTTACTTTTCGCGGCCATTCAATCACTGCTGGGATCAGCTCCGATTTGTAGTCGGTTCACAATGCAAGGGGATCTTCAGCTGGATGTCTGGGCGGAAGAGCAGATTGACAAGCTTCTGCAGTGCTCTCAGATTGGTGATATCAGAGTTAACGTACGGTTGCCCCAATCCTACTTGAAGAACACCTGTGTTATTAAGCGTGTACCAAAGTGGTATTCAGAAAGCGACGTACTTGATTACCTGAAACCACAAGGTGTTCTGCCCGTGAAACGACTCGTGCGTCGTGTGGAGTCTCCAGAAAAATAATGGGCGGTGAAACCTTCCAACTCTATCGTGCTGACATTCGCTCCGAATTCAGAGCGCCCCGAAAAAATTGATCTGAGATTCACAAAACACGCAGTTGCTGATTTCACTGAAGCTCCTCCACGGTGTTTTAGATGCCACCGTTTTGGGCACGTGGCTAAAGTTCGCACAAAGGATCGACGCCGTAAGCGGTGCGGAAGGGACCAGGACTTTATAAACTGCAAGGCCGATTTTGCTTGCGCCAATTGGGGCCGTGATCATCCAGCGAGTTTCGGAGGCTGCCCCTTCCGTGTGAGCACTCTGCACCGTCGAATATCCTTTATTGCTGGTCCCAAAACCCAAACGACTGAGACGCCTGTCCCAGGATTAGACGAGTTCCCAGTTTTGGAGTCGGATGTTGTTGCGTTACCCAACAATGTCCCTAAGAGACCTGAGTCCAGCAAGACGCCAAGGTCCATTGCGTGCGAGTCGGTTGTTCGACTTCCAGAAAAAAGTGTCCATGCTCCTCAGCGACCGAATCACAGCCAGACTCGACGGCAAGGGGGACTCTCATATGCACTAGTGACAAAAGAACCGGCTAATGCGGCCAAGAGTGTGTCCCCGTCGGCATCTTTTGTCGATGTTTTTTTAAGTGAGTGCGTTGCGCAAAATAAGGGGCTCAAGAATCAAGGTGTGTCTGACCTTCTTCATGTTTTGTTTGGGGCCTTGCGTTCACATGTTCCAGCGATGGCGCGTGGTAACCTGAAGAACTTCGTACAGCTGGTGCTTTCTTTTGAGTCCCTAATTAACACCTTCGCAGCAAACTTTCTTGCGAACTAAAATGAATGAGGCTAAACCTCGTGGATCTCATATGCACCGAAAAGTGCCGTTTATATTGCAATGGAACTGCGCTGGGATTGTAAGTCGGTTAGGTGAACTAAAACTATTCTTGAGAGAGACCTGTGTTCCAGTATTGGCCCTGTCGGAAGCTGGCCTGCCAAGCGGGACATGTTTGACTGGATATTTCGCCCATAAAAACTGCAGCATAAAGTCATTTCCTGCAGAAAGTGGCGTGCTTTACATAAGAAGGGAAATTCCGCATGTTTCTCTAAGCGTTACCGATCTTTGCACGGATGACATTCAAGTAGCGGCTGTGAGAATAGAGGTTGGCTTTCGAACCTTTTTTATTGAATCCGTGTACGTGTCCCCGCGGAAGAAGGTAGCATTGGACTTGTTTCTACAGCAGCTCTGCGACCGTTGCCCAGCTCCTCGATTCATCTGCGGTGATTTCAATGCCCATCATGCCGTTTGGTGTGACCGGAACACGGATTCCCGTAAACGCAAACTTGTAGAGGTTATTGATAGTTTGGACCTGTGTGTCTCCGATGACGGAAGCCCCACTTTCTTCCTGCCTCCCGCCTCAGCGACAGCTATGGACCTGACTCTGCATACACGTCACGTTCGCGTGACATGGTCAAGAGCGTCTTACCGCATGGGAAATGATCGATCACTATCCGAGTTTTGTGTTTGCTGCCAACTTTCGCATGCGTGGTCCTAAAATTAGCAATGTGGTCAACTGGGACAAGTACAGAGAGCATCTAGAACATGTTTTTGGGGATGTTATTGACAAAAATAATTTCTAGTAAGCTGGCAGCAACTACGGCGGCAAGTTACCTGATCATTTCCCGGCCCCAGACTTAAAACTCAGGAACCTTTGCGCAGCGAGAAGAAGGGCGGAGCGCCAACTCATGCGGAAGAAGGACGACAGGAAATTGAAGACGACCTTCAATAAGCTGAATTCTGCCATTAGACGGCACATGAACAAGCTCTACAGTTCGCAATGGGCCTCATTCTGCGCTAGTTTGACTGTGTTCTCACCGATGACGAGAATATGGCGACGAGATATTGGCAGCCTTGCTGGAGAATCTCGCCCTTCGAAGCTCTTGCAATACGCAAAGAAAAACCTATTGCGTGCTTGGCAGAGGAATTTGCAGACGCGCTAGTACGTGCTAATTCTGGAATATATATATATATATATATATATATATATATATATATATATATATATATACCACCTGCTTCCTCCAGGTCGATCATGGACGTCCCGTTCACACTTCGCGAGCTTCAGACTGCGCTCAGTGGCCTGCGGCGCTGGTGCGCACCAGGTCCCGACGGCGTCACCAACCAGATGCTGCATGATCAGCCCCTGGAACTCAGGAAGGAGCTCCTCAACTTCATCAACCGAGTTTGGGAGACTGGCGATGTTCCTCTGTCATGGCACATGTAGTTCCAGTTCTGAAGCCTGGCAAAGACATGACGGACCTTGCCTCGTATCGCCCTGTGTCATTGACCTCCTGTGTAGCTAAGTTGGTGGAGAAGCTGGGACATGAACGCTTATCGTGGTGTCTTGAGGCCAGCAAGGCACTGCCAACACGTATGACAGTATTCCGCCGAGGTCTTAGTGCCCAAGATAGCGTCTTAGACTTGGTGAGTCACATTGGACACCAGAGAGCTTTCGGCCTTTCCACCTTAGCCATTTTTCTTTACGTCGCAAAAGCTTACGACAACGTGCTTCAGAGCTCAATTCTAAACAGTTTGCAAGGCATGGGCATACAGGGCCATATGTTAAGATTCATTTACAAGTTTATAAGTGATCGTGTGGTTCGTGTACGATTAGGGAGTACCTTAAGCACCGAAAGGGTTCTATCACGAGGTGTGCCTCAAGGAAGTGTTCTTTCCCCCACGCTCTTTAACGTCGTAATGGCTGGCCTTCCTGATTCGTGGCAAAACAAATTGCAGGCAAGTGCGTATGTCAATATATGCTGACGACATTTGTATTTGGATCACTGGCTACCAACACAAGTGATTAGCCCTGATTGCTCGACAGGCTCTACTTTCGATACATGCTTCCTTCAAGGTGTGGGATTGTCTCTATCAGTGGAAAAATTCAGTGTTGTTCTGTTTCCAGGTGCGGGAAGTCATCAAGCGCGGTTGAAGATAGACCTCGGTCACTCTTGCATCCGTCAATTCAACCACACGCGTTTCCTGGGCGTCATTATTGACTCCCGTCAACAGTGGCGAAAAGCTGTCGATACGATTGTTTCATCTCATTCTTCGCGTCTCAATGTGATCCGTAGAAGTGCAAGCGAGCAATGGGGAAACCATCCTTCTTCAATGGTCAAACTTCATGAAGCGCTGGTGGTCAGTCGCATAATGTATCAATTACCTTTAATTTCCCCTTCGGCGTCACAGCTTGAACGTCTCGAAGTTGTCCACAGAAAGGTCCTAAGAAGAGCCATTGGAGTTCCCCAGGCTGCTGCGAACAAGGCAGCGCTTCATGAGTCTCTATCGAAACGTCTTAGCCTTGTCGCTTCTAAGACACTACTAATGCATCTTGGGCGCCTAGGAGAGACGATAGCTGGGCGATCCTTACTCCAGCGGCTCTGCAAGAGATATGAGTCGAAGGCGTACTTGGGACTTAATACTCTTAGTTCTTTAGGCCTTAATGTCCGAAGGCGAAGGAAACGGTTGAAACCCCCCTAGTCTTTTCTGACCCTCGACTCTAAGGTCACAATTCCCCATATGAGCGCACCGCGCAGCTTTCCTTTGGCAGCAACGCGTTCGCTAGTAATTGAACATTTGTAAACAGAGTATGCCCGCCATCTTCAAATATTCACGCATGATTCTGTGGACAACGTCAAACAAGCTAGCGCAGCGGCTTTTTACATTTCTTCTTTGGACTTTAAGTGGTCTGTGCGCTTTACTGCTGTCGTATCCTCCACAACGGCCGAAAGTGTTGCTATTGATGCGGCTTTATGGAAGTTAGCGTCTTGTCCGGCTCAGCCTGTTATCATCCTGATTCAAAATCTGCCCTTCAGGGGTTTGAGCGCGGATTCGCTGCTGATGCCTTGTCAAAGCTATCTGCGTTTGGTGCAGAATCTGCAAAGCAGAGGCTTTACTCTATATTTCCAATGGGTGCCCTCTCACATAGGAGTCAGCGGCACTGAGGTGGCAGACAATCTCGCTCATAAAGATCTGTCAAAGAATTCATCAAAAAAGTACCTCAAAATGGAAACAGCCTCTACAGGAAATTGGTTCTCGATTATTTCAGTACCCTGTTGTTGAGATTCAGGCAGCGTGACTGGGCCGGAGAAGAGACGAGGACGATCGGAGGAAGAAAACTTGGAAAACTTTATACAAGGGCTATTTACATTATGTAAAAGTACGGGCAACTGAGAGTGCTTCTCAGTAAAGAGAGCTTCTTAGGAGTCAGGAGTATCTGATACCTCTCAAGAAGGGAGCTCTCTCCTGGCATCAAACCAGCAGCTCCTTAAATACTCTTCGTATTCTCCAGATCCCTAGCTGGGGAATACAGTTCGAACAAAGATGTCCAATCACACGATGGCACTGAAGGTACCACCCACGGCAGGGCGGTCCTGATGTTTCTTCGCAGCTCGGTCGAGGGGAAGGGAACAGAAACCGGTCACGTTGTCGTCCCCGCGGCCTCCAGGTGGCCGCGCACGTGCGTCCGGACCGCGCCCATGTTGACCCTAAGGGCACCTGCATGACACAGGAATGCAGGCTGTCTCCCAGCAGGTGTCTAAAGAGCTTGTACTGGTGACCGGAACGCGGAAGCTCTGTCAAAGGTGCGGCACTCGGGCAATTGTTCAAATCCAGCGTGACTGAAGGGGACCACACTGATGCGCACTTCGTCGTGGTGGGACCGGAACGAATACGCTTATGGTCGTCGCTGTCATTCTTGTTGAACACGTGGGGACGCTATTGTGGTCGCTGCTTCCGGCATTCCTGTGGAACACGTGGAGACGCTGTTGTCGTCGTTGCCTCTTGCAGTCCTGCAGTCACGTCTCCCCCAGAGGGCTCACCCACCCTCGCGGTGGTCTTCAGGGAATCATCCTCATGCCCAACTTCGCCGAATTCCACAGCAGGAAGGAAGCGCGAGCACAACACTATGGAGTGCGCCCCATAAGCCATGTGTGACTAAAGGACTGAGAAGATCTCAGGCGACTCTACTACATCGAATTCACACGGCCTCTACTCGCACTCCTGCATGGGTGCAGAAGACGGGCATGGCATCGTCTCCGCTATGTTCTTTATGTGGTGTGTGCGGGGATATCGAACATTATATTATGTACTGCCCAGAGTACAACGCGCAAAGGTATGTGATGTTCGCTTCCTTCATGAAGACAGGAGCCCTTCACAATACAGTTCAGGACATTGTCTACCTGAGTGGAAACCAGACATGCAGAAGGCAGGCTGCACGCCTTCTTTTAACATTTTTGGAGGACACGGATCTTGTTTCTAAATGGTTACAGCAGGAACTGACTATGGTCTACTGTGATTGAATGTGTGCGTGGATGGTGTCTTCTGGAATGTACTATGTTATACTGTGAGTGAATTGATGGTGGAACCTGAATGGACTATGTTCTACTGTGACTGAATATGTGATTAGATGGTGATTTCTGGAGTGGACTATGTTCTACTGTGAGTGAATGTGTGCATAGATGGTGACAGCGGGAGGGCAATATGTACTATTATAAGACACTGTGCGCATAGCGGGGTAGATACGAGAGGTTTTAGGACATCATTAACATAGAAGTGACGCTACGGTGGAGCAATTGCCGGCAGAATAAGCAAGGCTAATCCCACCTGTAGCATTCAACACCTCAACTCAACATGATCTCCCTCAGTTATAAGCCCCTAGCCTTCCTGCTAGCTCTTCAGATGTCGTGGTCGCGTTCCATTGGACGGTGATAATAGGGCAAAGCTATAAGCTCGCAGTAGGCTGCCTTGTTGGACAAAGGCAGCGCCCACTAGCACCAATTTCGGCATTGCAATTGCCGGCGGTTCGCTCATAAAACGACAAAAAACCGACAATGTGCCAAGACAGTCTTCCTTAGCTGCAGTGTTTCAAAGTCTCTCAGGTAGCAGTGCGTGGCGACACCACCACTACTTAGGCTTCTTTCTTTAGCCTTGGCAGCCCGTTCCAGGCTACTGAAGTGTGCGAAGAATCAGACGACTACAATACCGCCTATAAACGAAGAAAGTGAACCAATATAAAGAAAGGCGTATGATTCGCCAGTATTCGATAACATTACGTTCCTGGCACACATTAAGAACCAGACACGGAGACAAGAAAATAAAGTTGATATCGGCATCAAGAGTTAGACATGGCGTTGCGCATTCCTTTACCTTCTCTTGCACTTTGGTCGTCAATTATTGGAGCACTTCTGCCCTGGAACCATCTTCGTTCTCCTTTTCCTTCAATTGTCCCGTTCAGAGCATCTTGTTTTCTTTTCTTTTTTGGTGGCTAAGTCTCTCCCGTCTTGCCACATCCACTGAAGATACTTGTATGCCCGTTTCATGTGAAAATGACAAAAATGCGTCCGTATAATTTTTACGACGTTCAGTTACGGTTTTTGCGAAGGCTCTGCCTAAGTTTGGTATTGAAGCGGTAGCTTCAATTTGTGATGCCTAGGCTTGCTGTGTTGACGCATGTAACCACTCGACTGTCTGCCGAAGGGTGCTTGGGACATCATGTACTAAGTACTGTCACTGACCGAAATCGCTGGTGGCCAAGTTCGATATGTCATTCAACATTGTGCTTATTATTTCGCTAGGGCTAGATTGTTCGCAAAAGTAAAAGCTGTTCACTGTTCATGCATCATTATTCTTAAGGTGTTCATAACGCTAAGAGCACTTTCGGTTACATAAGTTCGTATGTCGTAAACGCAAATTTTCTATCTCTGGTTACCATATTGATGTCAGTGCACGTAAAAGAACCCCAGGTGGTCGAAATTTCCGGAGCCCTTCACTACAGCGTCCCTCATAGCCTGAGTCGCTTTGGGACCTTAAACCCCCATAAACCATAAACCAAACCATACTTTTTGCGTCATACAGAAGACTAACAACTTTCAATAAGCTCTGCGATCACCTTCATCTTTAGAATAGTTCATGTGCCTTCAAGGATTCGGATAAAAAATACACAAGAGCGGGTCAAAAATAGTGTTTTAGGGCAGTCTGGCTGTTTCAGGTCTCTTCCGAAATCTGGATGTCACTAAGTGCGAATTCTTCCCTCCGCGCCGAGGATTTTCTTATTGTCACCAAATAGCACTTGCCTCCTCTTAAAGACACCCATACACTGGAAGCATTGTGTAACAATCACAGCCTCCGGTCTGAAAGTTCAGCGTGGAGTGTCTAAGTGAAACAAGAATACCCTGACTCTAGTCATGAGACGACGCCGTTAATGCAACCAGCGTTGTACTCATTCAGTCAGCTGAATGAATGTGATGCAAAAGTTGCCCAATAAAAGCTATGTTTTCTGCATAAAGGGCTGTGCCATTCACTGGCTTGTTCTTCTGGCAGAAGCACAGCATAGAAACAAGAGAAGAAAGAGTGGTTGCAAAGCAAAAATTCCACTCTCGAGAGGAAGTGCCCTAATGGACGACGTCTCGACGACCACACGACGGCGCCGGTGTTGAAGTCGTCTGGTTCCGTTTGCGTCACCCAGTGTTCTTCGCTTTCTTCTCTTTCCCTGACATTCTTTCGATAGAGAGAACATCTTAGTCCCTCATTTCTCCTCCGAGCTCTGCCGTGCAAATGACAGCACCCGCTTCAGAAAGTGACGTCGACATTCGGCAGACCTCGCCGGAAGGCTTTTACTCTTCGGTTGGCACTTGAAAAAAATTAAAAGATCCGATGCTGCCATGTACAGTGATGTGCTTCAATGCATTCATATTTTGTTTTTTTTTTCACTTTTTTTAGAATTTAGACACCTGGACTGAGTTGCAGTCATCCCTCCGAAAATTGCGCTATTTATTACCATGCCCTAAAGATGAAGTGGACAGGGGATGGCCATGTCCACAATTTTTATACATCACGTTCTCGAGCAGACATCGGCTAAAAGTTATGTACCCTCAGCGTGCTTTACCATCTTCATCTGAAGCAGCTTTGCTTTTACCGTGACGAAGCGCGCCGGATCTGCACTCCGACTTTTTCAAACCGTGGTTCCCATTCAATTTTCAATTTGTACGCTTCTCACGGTGTGTGTATTACAGCACTGCATTTCCATGAAAATGAACTGGTCATCTGCAAGCTTAGTCTTTTCCTACGAGACAGACAAATTCTTTAGGTCCACTTGGTATCATACGCACACCTAGGTCACAATAGTTGACTTTTTTGTCAAGACGTGCCCTCTTGAAAGAAGGAGAAAAACTGCTTTAATGACTTTTCCGGTTCTATAAATTCATCTATTTAGACTTATGCGGTTTATATTTCCTAAATAAATCTGCTTTTTTTACCGGCACTCAAGCACGTGCAAGACGCGTTTACTGACACAGAAGTCCTTGCGATATCAACAAATTCTTCCGACCACAGTCTTCATCTCGACAGAGACCATGCCTTCGGCGCCACACCTGGTTTTCCGTTTATAACCATTATTTTTCTGCAACCGTATGAGGATAGAAACAAACCAACGATGCCTTGCGAAAGTAATCCTTAACCAGTGCACGGTCTATGCTCTGCTGCAGACGTGAGATGCGAGCCGAAAGCATTCAATACAATGGCTTACGAAGATGTGAAGCCACGGTATTTTTCCTAAAGTATGCTTTACATTTACACTGAAGCTCGACACGTGTACTGAAAGGCATAAAAGGACAAAGAATGCAACAGAGATCGGGGCACAGTGGATGTCGTGGGTAAATTTTCTTCGAAGCGAGAGCAATATTCACTGTAATAAATGGACTGCCCTGAAGCAGAAATATTGTTTACAGCACTCTCCTGTGTAGTCGGCACGGAAAAACTAGTCTGGCGAGCAAACGTTCGCCATGGACATTGAAGCCCATCTGGAACGCAAACCGATCGATGAAGCCGTAGAAATGCACAGCCTTCTCGTCTGCTTTTGCCGCTGACGTCTCTGAAATGAAGCCCAATGCTAACAGAAGCCAACAAATGCTTGACCATGAGAAGAACGCTAAAGTTGGAAAAATATCGCGTGTTTGTGACACTATGACTAAAAGACCGCAAGGATCCTGCGTCTATCTGTTGCGGTTTTTTAGTGACAATGTCGCCCCAACTGGCCTACAACTTTACCCTGTTAATGTTTGTGACACGTATTCTGGTTCCCAGTTGCTTTTTCCTTTGGTAGTTTATGAGAACTCGTGGCTGTGAAGCATGTGAGGTTGAGTTGCTTACTTTGGCGTATGCAAGCATAAAACAGTGGCCCCGCTGAAGTAAAAAGAAAACGCAGATGCTGTACAGCACTTGCGGTATTGGTGAATGTTGCCAGCTTTTATATTCCAAAATAACCTAGCTTATCGTGCTCAAGGACCATCATACTGACTTTAATCCAGTTCTGAACTTAAAAGTGAATTGAGAAGTCAAAGACAAATAAAGATTAATTCTAGTACACAAAAGGAACCTGAGAAGGCAACAACATTTCTATTCTTTGTTCGCTTTCGCGAAGATAAAAAAAATTCCAGTTCTTTCGGTATTTCGTTTTCTTGGATCTAGTTTGAGATATTTAATTATAGTGTTGGCACTGTTGGGTTACGCACAGACTTTACAAACCGGTAACCGATCAAGGAAACTTCCAGATTTCTGATCGGAAATTTAAGAGCACTTGCAGCACCAAGACCCTCTAGATGAGCAGGACTGGTAAAAAGTTTCACAGCCAAAAAGTTTACTTCATCGCAGCATAGATGGACACTTGCGGCGTCTATGCACATACCAAGGCTCGCAGTGAAGAGAATGACACGCCTCCTCACCCTCCAACAATGGTGAGCTTTGGGGAGGCTACATCGCGTAAATGCAGGATCTGATGTGCGCAGAATCCTGACCCACCATCCACGTCACGGAGTTGTCCCTCTACACCATCGATTAAAAACAAGAGTTTCTAGTCCGCCTGCGGCAACCGCTAAAACTGTGCCTCTTCACCTACCTCGCGAGCTTGTTTCCTACATATGCAGGCTTCTAAAAATCACTACCAGCTCTGTCGCATCAACTGCAAGTTTTTAATCCTGTGCAGAAAACGATACGCTACCGTGGAGGGTTGCTATAAGTCGCGCAATGCGAATTCACCACCGGATGGCAGTAAACAAATCCCACTTACTACGATGGTTAAATACTAGCTCAAGATCAAAGAAAAAAATCTTGTTGTCCTAACGCAGTCGTTCTGACACAAAAAAGAGCCGATAATACCCGCACAAATGTTTCTCAAAACGGGAGAAGTTGCCAGAAATAAATACTAGCCTAGAAGAGTCACGTGCGTGACAAATGATTGTCCCGATTTGCCAGCAGAACGGTTTGGTTCTCAGCCCCTTTATTTCCCCCGGAATGAGCGATTATCTCTCACTCAGGCGCACGTGCTGTCAGAAGTTTAGAGCATAAATGCAAAGCCTTCGAGTACAGGATGCCGTACAGACTTTCACGTGCACAGGAACAGGAAAACATGCTGGATATTTCGTACTCTCCTTCCTCATTTCGGGGGCCTGAACATTTGTCAAAACGAAGGAACGCATGTAATGACGCGGGAAAATCGCGTTGCGACGTGATGCCTCGTTCGTGCTCAGGCTGCAAAACTAACATGATACGGAAACTAAATCAGCTAGATCCCAGTTCCACGTTTTTTCACACAGCGGAAACCAAACAACATAAGCAAGCATTGCGTGCGCAGTGAAAAACACGTTGGAGGGCCTTTTACTCCAGATATCCGAGTTCGTTCCTTCCTTCGCGCTGGAAATTCTTTCGTTGTGTGTACACGCACGCGCCATTCAACAGTAGACTCGCTTTTAGCGAGCTCTAGAATGTATTGGAGATAGTAAAAATGCCTGCATAACCACGAAGTTGGAAACACAGCTAGTAAAGAAACAAATACCATATTGTCCTGCTCTAGTTTTCAAATACTGGAAAGGTTCTTCCATTAAGAACTGTCATTTTTTTTTTGTTTCCTGCATATTTTGTAGCGTTCTACGGTTGTGGGCGCTGATGTCTGCCCGAGTACACCGGTTCAGTTTTGGTTCCCATGGAGTCGCAATGACCATGAAAATTGGAAAATTGGTTTTTGGGGACAGGAAATGGCGCAGTGTCTGTCTCACATCTCTACGGACACCTGAACCGCGCCGTAACAGAAAGGATTGAAAGGAGAGAGTGAAAGAAGAAAGGAAATAACAGGTGCCGTAGTGGAGGGCTCCGGAATAATTTCGACCACATGGATGTATGGAATAAACTTTAATGTCCAACGGATAAGGTGATCTACCCACCCCCCGACAGGCAGCTCAGGGGGCGGGTGCCGCCGCCTCAGATGCAGGCTGGGAGGTCTTGGGTCCCAGCAGCCTCTTCAGCCAGTTGGACGAGCAGGAGCTGGAGCTCAGGGTCCGAGCTGCGCAGCAGTGTCTCCCACGTGTCTCTACTGTCTGTATTGTGCGTCATTCCGGGAGACTATGGGTATTCCCATATTATGTGGTCGAGGGTCCCTTTCAAGCCACAAAGATTACATTCCTCGCTCCTGGCCTCGGGGAACATGTGGTTCGCCATAACCGAGTGCGGATACGTATAAGTTTGCAGTCGCCTCCACGGGACTGCTGCCTGTTGTCTAATTTCGGATCTTGCGGGGGTACCTGTCTACGCTTCGTTCTATAATGCTGCGTGATCTCCCCATATTTTAAAGCGCGCTTTCCGCTCTCTTGCTCATCGAGGGGCCCTGTAGCGGCCCGACGGTAGAGATCTCGAGCCAGCTCGTGGGCCGACTCGTTGCCGGAGACAGCTTCGTGCTCCGGGGTCCAAATTATTTTAATTTTCCTATCCAACTTTTCCTTGCCTCTGATTCTGGCCGCTAAGGGCGAGATCCTTCCCTTGCTAAAATTTTGCATTGCAGTTTTGCTGTCACTAATGACAAACTTCGCTTCCGTTCCAACGCAAGCTAACGCGATCACAATTTCCTCGGCCACTTCTATTCTCCGCCCGCGCAAAGTGGAAGCTGTTGCGGGATTTCCCCGGCCGCTGACGACCGCAGGGGATCTTTGACGTGCACTGATATCGCACAGCACACGGGCACCTTTGCGTTTCGCCTACATTGAAACACTGCCACCGCGGTCGGGTTCGAACCCGGGTACTCCGGATCAGTCGCCGAGCGCCCTAACCACTGAGCCACCGCGGCGGGTTATCCTCACTCGCATGTTTTGCGTAGGACCAAAGGACACAGTTTGGTTACGTTCAGGATTATAAGAATGGTAGGCTGGCAGTGCTCAATGAGCACTGCCTATTTTTGGCGTTTAGGTGATCTCAGTTTTTCACCGCTACGCTATTACGATAATCTTATTTTTTCTTTTGCCTTTTAGTAAAGTGTATAAATAACTTAAATAGCGTTGTGTTATAGGAGCGCCCGACTGCGGCTGTAGGATTGCCAACGCCTGACTTCAAAGAATGGCCCCATAGCGGCGAAGCACCCGAAAGAAGGATAGCTTCGTCTACATTGTCGAAAATATAACGAAAGCGTAAGCAAAGAATAATGAGTAACGAAGTCGAAAAAGACATGTTGCACTTCGTTTTTTGACAATGTGTTCTGTTGTGCGAGAGCGATTTCTTCAACGTAAGCATTTTCGAAAGTGCTGTGACTAAGCAGTCGACTTCAGCCAGCTCGTTATAAAGAGTTCGATATAATCCAAACTTCGGTCATGAGAATTTGGTTCGTACTATAAATATGAGTCAGCAGAACAAAAAAAAAGACGACAATGAGGGAAAACTCCAGCCAAGACGAACGCTGACAGCAAACTCTCTATTGTCAAAGAGTCCAGCATAATATAAGCCCACTGCACCGGACCGCGTGTCAATGAGGGTGTCAATGAAGGAATCTTAAGGCAAACCCATCAGGTGCTCGCCTTGTTGAAAACGTTTGCGCCGGATAACGATATTTGAACAATCTCTCTGTTCATAGCACTCGGCCTGTAGCTTTGGAGGCTCGATTAAGTTCTGCAATATAAAATAACACGCCACTACGCGATGGTCTATAAAGTGTACAAGCATTTGTTATGATTTCTCGCGACGCAACTAACTTCGAACTCGAAAACCTTTCTTTCTGTTTATCTAAACAAAAGATTCTCGCAAAATCTTATTAGAACTATTGTTTTTGTAGCGATAGCTACATTACGGTAGCATTTCGAGTCTTCAGCGTGGCGACGCCAGGGCGGTGGCGGCGCCGCCACCCTGTGGCTGCGCCGCCACGCTGTCTCGTGGTTGGTCACGTTGTGCGGAGCAGCTGCTGGCGCCGTGGCGCCGTGGCTGATCACGTGGTTCGTCACGCGGTTGGTCACGTGACCAGTCGCGTGCTGCGGAGCAGTTGCTGCTGCCGGCGGCGCGGCGCGCCGGCGAAACCGAGCTGCCACAGCTGTGCGCATGCGCCATAGCAAGTAGGACTAAGATTAAGAAGGAACACGCAGCGAAACGGAGCGGCAAAAGACTGCCTTTGCAATTCAACTGAGCAAGTCCCACTCAGCCAGCTGTAGCTATCGCGTCACTCCAGGTTTAACCAGAGCTATACCACCGCCAATACCACCGCCTACTAGTTATAACTTTTACCACATCTCTCACTACAGCAGGAGTGTTCTAGACTGATATTTTCGGTAAATTGTTTCCTCCTGAGCCAGAAGCAGGGCGTTGGATGTGGACATCTGTGGATGAGGTATCGAAGTTTAACGCTTACTTTCTGCTGTGTTCCTTCAACAGGAGGGTCGTCCGAGAGGGTGTAGAATGTTTAATTACTAGGACGTAGAGCGGGGTCAGTTGTGGTGTACTAACTTGATGGTAGTTCTTTGGTAGCAAGAAATATATGTCGATTCTCGCGCTCAGTGCGACGTAATGGGACAAAGCAGACAGACGCGAAGGAAGGAGAGGAGGGGACAGACGGAGTGGAGAAATAAGCTCACATACTATAGACCTCCTCTTGGAGGAAGAACCCAAAATACGCCTGCTACATGGCGCATGGGGATCTATACTCGTGGATTTAACGTCGCAAAATAATAAATGACATTGAATGGAAGCTATAGTGAGGGCGGGGGGGAGGGGGGGAAGGGGGAGGGGGGGGGGGGGCTCTTGGTAATTTAGACCGCTTCGATTTCTTTAACGAATGCTGACCTTACACAGCACGCACACTTTTTTTCCATTTCCCTCCATTGAGGTAAGACCGCCGCGGGTGAGATCGACCCCGTGACCCTGGGGATCAGCAGGCGATCGTCAAAGCCTCTGAGGCATAGCAGCGGAACATTCGCGGATCTGACTTGAGTGCATAGCGTGACCTCTGAACGGTACAATACTGAGCTCGTCCAGCTGGTGAACGCCGTAATTTGGTTATAACATACAAAGTCGATCCTGATAACTTCCAGTTCTGAGGACATCTTTGTACTGCTGCTGTAAACGAGTGCCGACCTCAGGTGTTTGTGCCACGCTAGCTAAAACGCCGAGCGGTTCGCTGCACAAAACGCCATGAAAAATGCTACATGAAAAAAAAATTGGGCCGGTTTGTACCAGGGGAGTATATTAGACATGGAGAAACGGATGGAAAGTGGCAGCTTTTTATTTGGTGAGCGGGCCGCTGCTAAAGCCCGTTCCGAGCTGCTTTTCGAGTCTTGTGCGAGCCCTGAGCCACCGCTGATCGAGTTGGCTTTAACTTTTGTGCTCCCCCCCCCCCCCCCCCCCCAAATCCCCACTTTAATAGACAACCGATCTTAACTCTTGACGAGCCATGGTGAATATATCTCCCGCGACAGCATTCGTTTAGATTTCTCATGGTATTGGGCGCGGCACACGAAAAACGGATTATATCGGGATATGCAACTCCTCTTATAAAGCTATCCACGCAGAAGGTAAGAGTGTTGCTCACAACAAAATGCGCAGTGTTCTTGTTTGCAAGCAGTCGCCAGCTGATTCCAAGTTTCCTCAGCTAAGGAACGGTTACGAAAGACTAGGCGGCACATTGCCGAATTAGGACATGGCTATTCTCACAGAACTAAAATTTCAAAGCACTAACGAGAGATTGCGGTTGGGAAGTTTGATGCGGTTTTGGTGAAAGATCCGTGTATTAAACTGGCCAGCTATACTGAAAAAAAGCACAGTAATCAGAGCCGGTTACCCCCTCCCCCTCTCCTTTTCTACGTAGGAGGCTGGAAGAAAAATTCCCGCTCTCAGCTGAATGTCCTTTGATACCCATCCTCATTGTTAACGTAAAACGGTTTTTACGGTGCTCGAAATTGCAGCTCTGGATCGGTTTTCAGATGTGCATTCTGGGAAACCAGCATCGATATTGTCAAGTGGTGATGACAGCGGTGTGGATGATAGACGAACCGACTGTAGTGGTTCTTAACTGAACTCTTCATTGGACTCACTTGCGCCCAGAAAAAACTCAACAAATCTCTGGTGGTGATAGCAACGAGCGTGTTCAGCGGTCGTCAAGGGTCGAATCACCGCTACTCTTGGCCGCGCTCCATTCAAAGCTATAAACACTTTTAAGCATAGAGCACGAGTAACAACCACAACAATCTGGAACAACGTAAATGCGGTTGCTCGTGGCTGCGATCATTCGAGATAGATAGTTTCTACTCGAGTCACAAATGAACTTTGGTAAAGCCTGGTTCCTGCGGCTCTGAGCTTGAACAAACAAGTAGCCAAATCTTCGTCGCAATTCGTTTCTTGCAGGTACGGGCAGCGCCGGAGATACATGTATCTTAAATATTATCTTTGATACATTTTCAATATCGGTATTAGGTATCTCTTGCAAAATTAATGTACCGAGGTGTCGGTATCAAAAATACATTTTTAGATTGTCGTGTATTTTACTGGTACTCTGTACTCAAAAAAAAATTGTGCCGCAGCTTTTGTGGTTCGCTCAAGCGGTAGCAGACGGAAAAAAAGAGACGAGGAAGAGGCGATATCAGTGCCGTTGACACGGTCAGTGTTTCTTCCGTACGTTCTCTGCCTAGCAGGCAGACGACGCATACGTTGCGGTTCTCCACGCTCGGTGAAAGAAGGGACGAGGATACAGACTCACGTTTGGGGTAGAAACAACAAAGAACTCGTTTATACAACTGACGGCGATATAGATGCAGTGCATTTCCTGAAAACGCGCATAGTACAAAATACGCAAAAAAAGACGAACTGCGCAACAAGAACACGGACGAAAGGGAGGCAGACACACACTAACGCAGACTTACAACTTTACTAAAGGAAGGAATACAAGGCAAATATATATAGCGATCCCCAACGCACTTCAAATCTGATCAATATGGCACGTGACAACCTGCCCAGGCGATAAACAGACCACACAAGAACCAACCGCTTACCAGATAATCTTATACCGGGCTGGCCCTTTCTATGAAAACAAAAAGCAAAGGAACGCTTAGCGACAGTGCACACTTGAGAATTACGCGTTCTGCAAAGTAAGGAAATTCATAACAAAACCACACCACTGTAGCCATCTGATACCACTGAAGCTCGAACCGCTTACAAGCGCAGGTGCTGACACCAAAACCAAGAGACGAAGCACACAAAATACGCTCAGCTATAAAAACTGTTCACCAACACGATGTTCACGCATACAGTCACGCGAGGTTAGCCAGTGCCCGCACTGAACCGGTTTGAAACAGTTCCGATGCAATTACAGGTGGATTTACATGCAGCCTCGGCCATCGTTTTAGGATAAAACGTACTGCAAAAGAAGAAACGGTTTCTGGTGTTCTTCACTCTTATTTAAAATTTCACATTACAGTGGTTGCCACCAGTAACGGAATACTTCCTCCGTTATGCTCAGCAGCATACAGAACAAGCTGTTGTTTACTTTGTTAGCACTACAAAAGTCACGCACTCTCCTACACGCGGATCCAAGGGTTCACCAGCGCCGGCACCGTCGAATGCATCAGCTGACGTACTGAAACCTTGGTTCTGAAGAGGTGTTGGCGAAAGTTTTTTTTCTTAACTAACTCGAGGATACTAGTCAACAAATCTGTGCTTCACTATTATCCCTTAATAGAGGGCGCCTTCAGTAAGCCGAAAAAGACAACGTAGACGGTTGCTCCTGCATACAGAGACTTTTTTTTTCATTTGCTTAGCTTACAGCACCTCTGCACCGCGGGACTCTTTCGGACCGGTGGTTTGAGCAAAGTCTGTTTCTTACGACTTTCTAGGAGAGGTAACATCTAAATAACATATAACAGCAAGATATGTTTTGCCTGATATAAATTTCGGCCCCTTATTTTTTTCTTGTTCTTCTACCTTTCAACGCAGAACGTTCAATTTAAAACGTCTGTTAAACACAGTGCTGGAGGAATAACTCCTCGGTTCCCGCGAATACGAAAATATTGCACCATTTAGCGCAGGAAAAGGTAGCGGCAGCCTCGGTAAATATGGCAGTAATAAAATAAAAGCATCAAAAAATGTTTCAGGTCAACGCCAGTCATATTGTTTTGTGTTCACCCTTGTCTATTCGCGCTGCTTCTTAATATTAGATATTTTCGAGTTTATTCGTATGCATTCAAGTTCTGACTGACCGGTTCGCATGAAGAAATTATATAAAATATACATATTGGTAGTCAGCTTATGGAAGTGATCGTCTAAACGTCCCCGCGGCTTCTGTCTAATGCTAAGGTTAAACGAAAACAGCTGCGCTCATAGGGGAGTTTCAAAAAATACGTGTGGTCGGACTCGTTTAAGTCCTTTCAGGAACAGTGGGCTGCTTCAAATACAATGAAGGGAACAAACACGGGTTAATGACATCCTAGTCGAAATCAAGAGAAAGAAATGGGCTTGGGCAGGGCATGTGATGCGAAGGCAAGATAACCGCTGGTCTTTAAGGGTAACGGAGTGGGTTCCAAGAGAAAGTAAGCGTAGCAGGGGGCGGCAGAAGGTTAGGTGGGCGGATGAGATTAAGAAGTTTGCAGGCAAAGGGTGGATGCAGCTGGCAAAGGATAGGGTTAATTGGAGAGACATGGGAGAGGTCTTTGCCCTGCAGTGGGTGTAGTAGGGCTGATGATGATGATGATGATGATGATGATGATGATGATTAATATTGGCAATTTCAGTTATGTAACGACGTAACGACAATAAGGTATCGAGTATGTGTATCGGAAATCAATTTCAGTTGCATATCTTCAGTCAGCATCGAAAATACAATTCTCAAGACCATTGGAAATCAGTATCATTATCTAAGATACTTCTTTGAAGTATCGTGCCCGGCCCTGGTTTGTTAAGGTCTCGGCATCCCTGACTAAGCGCTTCACACCATGACAAAGCGTACCGGGAAAAAAAATGGCGTCCTACCTTTCTCGCAAGAAGTCACGATCATCAAAAAATAAACATTTGCTGCAATTGCGCTAAACGTAGTTCAAGAAAGTTACAAAAAGAAGCACTTTATTACCGTTCCAATTTAATAAAATTTCGATAAAAAATAATATTGTACGGTATGGTCATTTTGATACATTGTACCATGCGTGAAATCTTGATATCATGCTTGGTTTATAGTTTAAATTAAAAGTATTGATCACTGTTATTGCTTTCACTTGGCTAAAATTATTAACTGCGCCGACTCTCCGGGCTGCTCTGTAACATTTCACTGAAGATTAACTCGGGTTCGCCACTTGCAGCTGTCAATTGCACGCGCTGACATAAAACGGCAACTAATTTTTGAAGGTCTGAACGTGTTATAAAACGTGCTGTCGTAAATAATTCATTCTTCTGTAAGTGGTATGCTCACTGAATAGTGCTTTTAGCGTAGGCCAGCTGCGTTTAAGCCCTCCTAGCTAAATAACAAGATCATCTGCCTCACACATCACAATATTCTTTAAAATAGGACAATGGTCGGCTTTGTGTTCAGGAACACGATGCCTAGATTCGCATACAATTTTACATATAGCAGAATTCTCAAAATTCAAAGACTAAATTGTAAAGATTTCGTGCGCAATAATTTACTTTCCCATGGTTTCTAAGCTCAGTGTATTAAAAAGAGGCTTTATGCAGCTTTACTAACCCGCCTCTTTTATGCAGCTTTACTAACCCAACACACCTTATATTTTCTCGCTCAAGGAAACGCCATCGCCCAACACGAAAGCAGCATTCTTTGCCACCCCGGCTCAAAACTAGGTAAATGTCTCGGCCTCCGCTTCTTTCTACAAAACTCTAATAACGTAGTTAGAATGCACATGACTGACGTATTCAAGTCAGTTATGTCGTTAAATTTTTATTACCCTTTGAGGGCAACAGGAGTGGAATGATGCTCTGTCGACACACAGCCCAGAGACTTCCAAGATAATGGCGTGGCATCAGTGAACATCTAGATAAAAAATTACAGACCTGTCATCACCTCAAGGCTCTCCATGGCGGCTTAGGTGCTAGGTAGAAGCTACAAACAAAGGGATGGTGGGTGCTTGCTATTAAAACGATTTATTCTGGCAACACGCTTTCGTTTAAGAGATGAAGGGTTTGGCAGTTGCAGATAGATGAACTGTGGAGAAAGGGTAGAATTTATATACGATTAAAGGCCCCGAAAATTCCTGGAAAGGAAAGGGCACAAGTTCAGTCCAGAAGTAACGAGTAACATAATGTCAGAAAACATGCTTGGTTAAAGATCTTAGTGTTTATATCTTGTTGCCAATGGCTGCTAGGTAAAGGGACTAGCTGCGTTACTATTGGTATGATATCAAAGTCATCGCTGTTTATAAAAAATACCGGAAGAAATCTGTTCCCATGGCGTATTCTTTTCAAGTCAGGTTATCACCAACCTTATGAAATGCACGGAGTATTCTTTCAGGGTACAATTGCATTGACGTTTCCGTGCTACACATTTTTCGACGCGATTTTTCTGATGGTATGAAAAGCAACGTTGAGAGCTTAACTGCTATGGTTAAGCAGCCGAATGAAGCGGTTTTTGCTAAGCATTCATTTTACTTACCTTCCTATGTATTATTATAGGGATCACTTCCCAATCTTCTAATAATAATGGATATAAATAATCTAATGCGAGAGGAAAGAGATAATGCCGTTTTCAAACACCATGTAAGAGTTTCTGTACATGCGTAACAGATTCACAGAAATAGTTTGAAACTGTCCTCTACTCAAGTGGTACAAATTTTTTAAGGCTGCCCGGATCTGACTATTCTTAGTTTCAAGCTGCGAAGGATGTTATTGCTGTCAATCACCCGGTACTGTTGGAAATCATGAGGTTGTAAATGAAACTATGCAAAAAAGTACAGATTAGCTAGAATAGTCCATGAAAGGTTTTTTATGAATAAAGAAACTATATATACTGCCACTGAATGAACAGTTTGATTTATTCCTGCCAGTATTCCTAGAGTACAGTACTCAGAGAGTGCAACGCAGAACACTTGTGTAAAACGTTCAAAGTCCTATCCTTGAAAGCTAAATATAATCTCTCGAGGTAGGTATGATCTAAGCGTAGAAAGGATAAACCTTGTATTAATAAAGAACTGCGTTTAGGAATAAGAAAGGCTGGGTATACAAGGCATTCAGAAAGCATCGCATCAGAACTTATACTACAAGCTAAACCTGTAACTAAAAACCGGAATCAGGAGTTAAATACACCAAAGAGAACAAACTTTAATCGCTAGTTGATGCAATACGATCTAAAACAAAGGGGTTATGGCTATAAGTGAAAAGTGACAAATAAAACAGCGTTGGTGTTCCGCCTCTCTGTTTCGAAAGAGAGATGTTAACAGATGATACCGCAAAAGCTGATTGCTTCAACGTATATTTTCACTCTGTACTTACAGAATTCATTCACGACATTGCACACTTCTTTAACAATAGTACGCAGGTAGATGTTGTGCTCATTGATTTCCGAAAGGGTTTTGACGTTTTCCTGCATAACTTACTTTTGTACAAACTATCATTTCTTATTTTTCTCGATTCACTTTGATTACATGTACAAAAGTTAGAAAAAAGTGGTTCGCAATGGTGCAACGTCACGAACGGTTCATGTTTTGCAGCCTTACCGCAAGGATGAGTCATTGTGCAGTTCCTGCTCCTCATTTATATCAATGATTTAACTGCAGGCATTTCAGCATTGTATATCATCCTGCGACTGCGTTTTATATCACCCTATGTCATGTTGCATTTAGATGTTGAGAAAATGTGGTCTTGTTTTGTCAAATGGAAGATGGATTTCAACATAACAAATGTCATCCCATGCAATTAGCGAACATAAAGAAAAAGGTGTCGACATCAAACTTCTGAAATCATGTTCTAGTGCATTATGTTGACGTCACCAAATACCTGGGCTTCACATTCACTAAGACATTGGACTTTACATCCAAAATTGAGTTAACAAGTGTTAAAGCATATTGTCTTTTAGATGTTTTCCAGAGAAATTTTCGGTCGGCACATAAAGCTTTGAAGGAAACTGTACCTTTCTACTATTAGTCCTGTGTAAGAATACGCGTGCGTAGCGTGGGACCCGTTGAGAAATGTTCTTGAAGATTGGCTGGACTGTACCGTGTTCAGAACAGGCTGCAATATTCATTACAGGCGTCTACAACTACGGCATTAGAGGTTCGCAAATCAGGGAAAGTCTGGGGTGGAAGTTCCTGTCAACACGCAGAAATTCAGGGTGAGCATTTTGTATAATGTTAACAATGGTAACACAAGAATCGACAAGATGTTATATTTAAAACAACCTCATTACCAATCCAAGAGAGGCGACAATACCTAAGAAATATGGCCATATCAAATTCGCAAAAAAAGAACAGTGCAATTTGCATCTGGATGAGATAGAGTCTGCACCCGACATTTCATTTGTCATAAAGAGCATCACATCAATCTTATTGTATTTTATTACACTTCTAGTGTGGTGCTTTTCTAATTACGTAAATAATTTATAACTGTGTAATTAACTTGCTGATGAATGTGTTGTCTTCGTCATTTAGTCATGTTTTAATTAGTTTAATTAATATATTTTTTTGTTTTTGTTTTACAACCAATTCGATGCTTTTGTTAGCACTCCTCTTTTTACCTTTGTGCTTGTAAACAACCCCGTATACGATAATGCCCAACGAGCGCTGTAGTTATTTGTAATAAATAAATATTCAATACCAAATTACCACGACACAGTAGGGTGGTTGAAAGAAGACTGAAGTCGCGAACATGCGCGTCTGTATTCTAAATCAGAAATAATGTATTCGCCCCTAAGGAACGAAACAACTTTCCTTCGCAAGAAGCAAATGATTTAAATGATAAAAAACTTGCCTACTTGTTTGCAGCCTATAGGCGTCCAGATGGTGCCGAATGATAGTCGCTTTAAAGTGAAATTCCTGTGCTAATTTCATCCTCGTAAGACTCTGCCGCATGAAAAATGCAATAAAGCCGTATGCAACCCATCATCAGCACAGCAGTTATTAACACAAGCGCATTAGAAGGTAAAAATGTGCAAAATTATGATTGACATAAGATATGCAACTCGATTCTAGAGCAGTGAAGGTAACAAGCTCTTCAGTTTATAAATTATAATACGAAAGAAATATGAACTCTTGTAGCAGCAGTAAACAATTTCCTGCCAGGATATAGCAGCTTTAGCTGCGTCATCGTTTCATTAAAGTTTCAGCAAACATGCACTTGATAGATCCCAGCACATTTAAGTGGAATCAGATAAAACTGCTCCGCGGCGGAATTCAGAAATTTTGCGCCAACCGTACGCTGCGGTGCCCGTGTAGTTTCTGACTAATAATAGCTCTTACTCCGCCTCTGGGAACAGCTTTGTATATTAGACAAATGCATTTGAGCTAGGCATAGGCCTGTAGCGCCATTGTTTCGGCAGGAGAATAGGCGAAGAAGCTGGGTGAGCCCGAACGAAACAGAACTCTCCAGGCGTTCGCGAAACAGGCTGCGGGGTCAGTGGCTGGTGATGGGCCACGAGCGACCATATGGAGTGGCACCGTACGCTTAGGCGGCTTAGGCGGGTGAGGTTAGGCGGGTGAGGTTGCATGGCTTGTTGCATGGCGGGTTGCATGGCTTGTTGCATGGCAGGTTTCATGGCGGGTGAGGTTGCATGGCTCACCCGCTTAGGCGGGTGAGGTTGCATGGCTTGGTCAACTCCGGAAAGTCTTCCAGAATCTTCTCGTACGGAGATTAAATGATGTGCGCGTGGATGTCGTTGGGCAAAAAGGTCGGATAAGACTCCAGAGATTGATAGATGTGTAAAGCCGTCTTTCAGGTGATGACGCCGCACTCTCGAAAAAAAATCGAGCCGATGATCGGGTGGACAACGTCAGCGAAAACGAATACCCGTCAAAAAATGCGACGGAGTCCCAAGTCGAGTGTGAGAGAGCGAAGACCGCACGTCGCTATGGAGAAGACTAAGGCGGCCCGTAACGACTGTCCTTCGTACGTAGCAGTGGTCCCTCCGAACCTCCAGCTGTACCTCCAGCTGCGTGAACCAGGCACTGGGGCTGTGCGGTCGGAAAGGACACAGCTGGAGACTGGATGGGTCATGGGGTTCAATCAGGCGCCACTCGCTTTGGTTTGGTTGGTTTGGTTCATGGAGGTTTAACGTCCCAAAGCGACTCAGGCTATGAGATACGCCGTAATAAAGGGCTCCGGAAATTTCGACCACCTGGGGTTCTTTAACGTGCACTGACATCGCACAGTACACGGGCCTCTAGAATTTCGCCTCCATCGAAATTCGACCGCCGAGGCCGGGATTGAACCCGCGTCGTTCGGGCCGGCAGCCGAGCGCTGTAACCACTCAGCCACCGCCACTCGCTTTGCGGCGGGTCTATGACTTGGGAGGAGCAAGGGGTTCGGAAGGAGCTGCTGAGGACGCACAGTGATGCGGGCACCACAGCGGCCACATTTATTACTGCGCATTCCCGGCCGTGGATGAGAGTCGATGGGGCAAGCGCCGAGCAGCTGAGTGCGAAGGTTGCCGGTCGAGCTGAACGCCTGGCGTGTTCTGTGTCCCTTGCTCCCGTGCCGAAACGGTGGCGCTACAGACTTTCGGAAACTCCCCTTCGTCAATAATCTGATATATTGAAGTACTGAATTAAGAAGTGGACAGTGACTATGTGGCTAAGCAGATGGATCCTGAGGACCGTCAATGTGTTTAGCACTGATCCCCCTGTTCAGCATAAGTTTATCTGCTAGCGCTGTTTTTTCAACCACCCTTAAGTCAATTTACTCAGACTGTTTACGTTAATTTAAGTTCACTGCCAGGTATTTGGAGCATATACATATTTCAAGAAATGAGCAAAACTAAGATTTAATGCTGAAGGTAAGGTCAACAGCAGGGCAGGGGATCTGGAGATCTGAGGAGGGGGGAGAGGCAGGGATTAAGGCTGTAAGTCCCGTTGTCGGACTGTGCGGAATCCGTCAATAGAGACTTGTCTTCTTTGAGCTGCAGTCTCTGTCCCTGTAACTTCGCTCTGCAGCTCAAAGATGACAAGTAGTCATTGACCGCCTCAGCACAATCCGACAACGTGACTCAAAACCTTAACCCTTCCACCCCCCCCCCCACCCCCCTTCTCCAGCGCCTTTAGCATCACGACTTTCCTTCTTTCGACCGCCTGCCCCCCTCTATGCATACTTAAATACGCAAGCTATTGTGCCCCCAGTGACCCCTGAAGAAAAATCCGAGCCGGCTTCGAAACGTTGGGTTTTAAAATTAATGTCTATGAATTGAGATGTGTGAGGAGTTTTTTATAAGGTTCCATAGATTACTGTAGCTGATGAATAGGAATGGCCGAGTTATTCACGCATTAATATAAGGTATTTAGACCACATAATTTGTGCATTCGTTACAATTATTTGTGGAAATCAATTTATACACGTAGGCACTATGGAGAAATTATTGAAACCGCCAAAATTTTCACGAAGAAATTTGCCTCTTTCCTTATGTATCTCCTCGAAAGATGACACTAGTGCTACTGGCATAGTCGAGCTCTCCTTGAATTATTCAAGTTTAGTGCACGAACGGCCGGCATGGTGACGACGCGGTTAGACCCCGCGGTTGCATTTGCACTGGCGTTTATTTCTCTTCCGCGGCTGTTTAAAAAAAAAGAGTGCTTGCGTGAATCTTAAGCGCAGTAACGATGGGCAACTGCCATACGTGCGCAGGACCTAAGGCTGCCGAAAGGCAGTGTCCTCCGCAGCATACTCACTGTTATTACCTCCTTTCGTTTTCGGCTTGTGTTCAGTTTCGCGTCTTTCCCTGGCCATGAATCGCGTACTTGTCGACCCCCGACTTCGGAAAGCGCGATTTTGAACTAAGTATCTGAGTTATACCCGGGTAAACGCGGTACCTGTCATGCATATAGTAACGTTTGTAGCCGCTGAGACTGAGCTACAGCGGAACCTACGTAACGGCTCAACTTTTTCTATTGACTTTTCAGGGAAGAGAAAAAAATGCGCGCATAAACAAGGCCGAAAGCCAAACCCGAAGCATAGGTTCGTGCCACGAACTACAAATTAAAGCACTGGATTAGAGCTTCTGAGCACTTGTACGAACATCACGTGGTACCATCCTCTGCGGGAATAGAAATAATACCGGAAACCTGCGCTACTGCAAAACATCGACTCAGCATGGGCTGCAGTGGAAGCATATTCTTCTTTGTCTTCTTCCTCTCAGTGAGCCAAACATTGGGCGCCGACAACTGCTCGCCGCATCCAAACGCCGGAGGTATCGAGCAGCGTTCGACGTGCCCCTTTACTAAGGTTCCCAACATTAAAAGATTGCGAATCCCCAGTGAGTTACCCGAAGTAAAGTGCGACTGTCCTGGCAGCCGCTGCAGCTCCGAAGGAGACTATAGGTGCACAGAGGTGAAAACACTTATGCGTGTGGCCTTTCGTGACCGCGATCCTAGCACGGAATTGAGGTGGGAAAACGTAATGCTCACCACCGCCTGCGTTTGCGCCACAAGCCGCTACGGTTCAGGGGATACAGGCAACGATAGACCAAGAAGGTTTTTCCCCATAATTGTCGGAAGAAACTGAGGCTGACCCTCTTCTGGAGCAAGCAGAAGACCCCAAGGTGGGATGATTTGTTCTTACGCAGACGACCACAAGACCACTTGTGAGACGAAAACGCACTGTTTTGAAAACACCATGAATTAGTCTCTGCTGTGACCTAGTATTTGTGGAAATAGACTAAAAATTTATCGAAGTGTGAGCCTACGATCCACTGTTCTTTCTTCATAAGTCTTTCATTGTTATTAAAGCGACAGCTTTGGGACTAATGGCAAAGGCGTGGCCACTTTTCTGGACAAAATCTCCACCTCCTCTGCGATGTTATATTAGGCGCCGCCTTCTCTCTGCACTTGTGAGCCACAACGACTGTCGACTAATCCAATAAGGATTTCTTTATTTTTTTATCTACACTCGATGCACATTATAACACTGCATTTCCAATAATGCGGCTGTAGGATCCTCTAAAATTGTTTTCTCTTCAATAAAACTTCATCTACAAGTCATTGCAGAGTGGCAACAGCCTTCTGCCGGCCCTTCCTTTTGGTGTCTCTAAGCATGTAAGTGAGTATTAGGTCACTCATCACAAAGTTTGAAGGCATACAACGCTGAAGTATTAGCAGTCATTTTTCTTGATATGGCTGCGGTGTGCTGATCCTGGTCAACACGACACAAAGTTCAAAAGGCTGACCTAAAGTTCCGTCTAGCATTATCAGCGAAATGGGCACTGAAGAGAGCTGTGGAACTTCTCAGCAGGCAAACAAAAATTTAATCGACAAACACAGCAAATAGCAACGGACATCCAGAAGGAACAGTAGGCGACCGCTTTAAAAGTGGAATCGAACTGAACTAGAAGTGGTTATTCGAACTAAAATATTATAAGTAAAAATGGCAAACGAATGGAAAGGAAAACGGATGCCACGAAGCTAGTGGTAAGGGTTATCTTTCTTGTACAGCAGTGGAACAGTTTTGTCCCATTTGCTTCAAATGTCGGCAAACGGAAAACGCTGCCTCTATGTGCCACATTTTTGCGTCCTGCATACTACTGAACTATCAAATAAACAAATCAGCGTGTTTTTACCTTTCGCTAATAGGCTTTTTTGGTGTTTTCTGTGTCTCTAGTTTAAAGTTCAGCAAGTCCGGTTTGGCGGGGAAAATGGGAAAAACAAATTGAAGAATTGTTTAGCTGTGGAGCCATATCGATGAATAAACTGCCCCAAAATATTTCTTGAAGTACTTTTCAATTCTAATTCAAGCTGTATAATACGTCAAGGCGGCTCAATAAGGATAAGTACCAGATTTGGGGCATTTTTAAGAAATTGGTAAAACTGAGTTCTTTTTTTTTTCACAAAACCAGTGGTCGAAGCGGCTTGAAAGCGACGTGATTCAAACATCCATCTATTCTTCGACAAAGAAAGAAAAAGTATGCATCGGGGGAACCCGAAGTACCTATAGTTCGTAACATCCAGCCACCCAAGGAAAGCCATTATTGGCGATTCTAATGAAGGGGGGAATACGTACCTACAAAAGCAGGTGAGAGGAAAGGGGGGGGGGGGGCGATAACTCAGTACCCAGACTGATTTACGTGTACAAAAGGAATGCAGTCGATGCAGAATTACGTAGCTGTTATAGAAATGTTTCAGTAAATGCGCAGCGTTTACCCAGCAGTCCTGGATGGCTTTTTTACGTGCTAGAGTGTGTGTAAGTCGTTTATCTTGACTTCAAACTTGTTGTCCCACATAAGCAATTATTTGTGAAGCAAAGGCAAGAAGAAAGAATATGTCACCGTCTATAAATGAAGAGAAATTCGAAATATTGCTATGTGTCGGAAAACATTCAGTTGATAGAGTTACTGCGTGGTGTTGTGCTACCTATAATTTTAAATCTTTATCATTTCACTGCTGTCAGACCTTGGTCTTTCTCGGCGGAATATGTGGTATTCCTTCAAGCATATATGACAACCAGAGATGTAAACTCGGCTGCAGCGACGCCGACGCTCGGAGTCGGCACTCGCGATGATGTGAATGATAGAGGCTACCTGCGGCAATATATTTAGATAAGTATCACAGCGTCTTGAATAAATAGAGTTGTTCTTCGCCAAAAGTTCTCAACGTTACACAGCATACTGTGAATGATTCTAATCTTACAAAGGACAATCTATTAGCATCAGGTTTCTCCTCAAGATTCATAATAGCTGTGGCACAGGAAATAATAAAAAACATTATGGCTAAACGGCGTGCTCACTTCGCGCAAGAAGACAGGGTGAGTTTCTTAGAAATGGTGACTGCAGTCGCATTAAAAATACTTGATGCGAATTACTTGACGGTCACGGCTTTCTTCCTTCTGTAGCATAATCTGCAATGACACTCTGATCAATAACAATGTTTAATTTTATTTTATGTTGTACAACATGTTTGCTATACAGAGCCAGCTCTTACGATAGTTTGGGGAAGATTTCCTCCGGTCCATTGTTACGAGGGGCTTTTTGAGCAGGCCATATTTCTGTTGAAGCGTTTCTTGCGTGCGCATGTCCTATTAGGAGCGCAGTTGTTGAACAATCATTGCATTTAAACCGCGCTTTGCTCTCAATAGCGCTTTCTGCACGTACCAGCTGCGTTTAACCCCGTCTATGTGATTAATACTATCTTTCTCCTCACAAACCGTCCTATTCTTCCCTAGTGCAACGTTTTCTGCATCGTTTGTGCTCAGAAATGTGAGTACAAAACGATCATACAGCCATTCTCTACTGTTAACACACTTGTTGAAAACTCGAGATCGTCGCAAATTATCTTGTGTCTGTGTAAGTGCCAAGGTGTCCCATGCTCCGAAAAAGCAAGAAAAATGTTTTTTTTAAGGCCTAGCAAAAAAATTCGCACGTAGCTTACCTACGCTTTTACTCAAAGGAAAATGCCTTAAATTTGTTAAAAACGCCTTGAGATCTTAGGAGTATGAAACCTCCATTCGTACTGTGGAGAAGCATGCACAGTGACCTGAGATGTTTAATCTTCCGTCCCTCTGACCGCTTCAAGCTGATAGACAGTAGAAACAGGTACTTAGATAAAAGCTACGAAATAGTTGGTACTTTGCAAAAAGATTACGATAGCCGGTAATTTGAAGATTTAGCGCAGCGCTTCAGACGCCACCTGTCATCGTTGGCAGGTGGCGTGTTACGCTTCTATCCAACTTCTAGGATCTTCCCGCAGCAGCCACTTTCCAGGTGGCGCTTCACTCTGTTAGTTCGACAACCGGTTACGCCGACTACGCCGACAGCTTCGGCGCGAAAGCCAGGAACTGGCGCCTAAGAGCGGCCCTTCTTGTTTTTGAAAGGGACGCCTTTAATTTTCAGTTTTCTTTATAGGTTTTAATAAGCGCATGCATATCTATATATATGCAAGTATATGAACAAATTATCTAAGACATATATTAAATGTACATGAACAAACATAAAGGTTGCTTGTTCGGTTTGTGAAGTTTAAGAAGCTGAAACGATTTCTTTTTTAGAATTCTACGAGACAGTACATGCGTTTTCGCATTTGGCTCCACCGTTCTCGAAGGTA
Organism: Amblyomma americanum; assembly: GCF_052857255.1. Classification (NCBI taxonomy): domain Eukaryota; kingdom Metazoa; phylum Arthropoda; class Arachnida; order Ixodida; family Ixodidae; genus Amblyomma; species Amblyomma americanum. Next base: position 143,734,313 of record NC_135500.1, read on the forward strand.
GGTGTGAGTGCCGGGTGGAGCTTGGTTGAAGTTGGGTGGAGAGGTGTTTTTTAGGGTGATTCTTCAGGACAATAGAAGCTTCACTCCTCTGCTCTCACACACAGACGCCGGAATAATCTGGAAGGGAAGGTGGATGGTGGCTGGCCTCCTCTAGTGGGCTTCTGTTGGGTGGCGGCTTCTGAAAGAAGCAGGTGGGTGGCGTTCTGGAGAGTGCCAGCTTAACTTCTTTATTCTTGCATGCCGATAAAGGGTTCGCTCTTTTGCTGCCTCACGCCGGTGCCCCGACTGTGCCGAATGGCACTACTGCTGCTGTCGCAGTTAAAACTGCGCGCTGCACCCTTTTCTATTCGCTGTTCCGACACTGTGTCGATGGCAGTAGCTCGAAAGGACTTATGAAGCTCTCTTCCCTCGGGCTATTGTGGTGACATTACTCTTCTCGTGGTCTTCAATGCGACAGCTTCTATTTTTATGGCGGGTAAATTGTGGCCTCTATGAGGCCTGTTTTTTTTAAGAGGCACATAAGCACTTGAGCCGAATGAAACGAAATTTAATGTCTTTTGTCTGTCTGTGGATATTCATTAGTCAGGACGCACACACGTTAGATGTGTCTACCTAGGACGGAAGTCAGTATGATTTTTTGGAAGGGCTAGTGCATATACTCGACCTCGCGGCTAGATAATAAAAAGCGCACCACGTGTTATGTTTCTCGCAAATTAAAGCCTGACATGCATTGTGAAGAGAAATTGTATTTTAATTTTGATTTGAATGATCATTGATTGATTTTGTGGGGTTTAGCATCCCAAAGCGACTCAGGCTATGAGAGACAATTCTATCTTGGGCCAGATCATTACCACAAGTATTCGAAAGACTCGTGCTAATGACTTGGCCCAAAATATAATTGTCCCTCGTAGCCTGAGTCGCTTTCATACGTTATACCCCGTAAAATCAATAATCATCATCAAATTCCACTGTATTTTGAAAAATTGTATTTTTATTACGATGGTGGTTGATTTTATGGAGTTTATCTCGCAAAGCGACTCAGGCTATGACGGACAATTGTATTTTGGGCCAGGTCATTAGCACGACTGTTCGAAAGGAAATTCTTACTAACGGTGCTGAACTCAAGGATTCTTACATTATTGCAGCAAACAAAATTATCGCGCAGGAGGCACCTGCGTCAGCATTCAAGAGTTACGTAGAAAGAGGCGTCGTTGTTTCTGCGGCTTTTTTGAAGGAGAGGCGTACCTATAGTTTTCGTGTATGAAAATTGCATATCGCTCTCGCTCAAGAGACAAAAACATTAAACCCGGTTATCGAAAAAGATTATTTCTTTTAGCGCATATCAACAGTGAACATGTAATCTGGTGTCTGTTCGGTGTACGACCCATAACCCTCGAAGCGAAAGTATGAATGAGATCCCGACTGGGAAACACGACACAAGGGAAGCAGGTCACGGCATGGGAAAACCGAATCAACGGGATACCAGGGCCCATAGAAAATAAGATATCATCCCCTGAGAGAGGCCGGTGATCGCATGTAGGCCAGAGGAACATATCAGTAGGTTAAACGCGGTTGCAGGGCGATTTTGTGAAAAGAGAGCTGAAATGACGAGAACCTCGGGTAAAAATGGGCACAAGCGTCCCTGGGCCCAGCGCCCGGCTTCCTCGGGGCTGTGCGCTCAAAACAGGCTCCGCAAACCCCGCTATACAAAACCAGTTTTGAACACCATCAGCCTGCAAAGGTAGTTCGTGATTCAGTTGACAGGTTCAACAGAGTCTCAGGAGTTCGATGGTGTTTAAATGAGTTCGCTCTAAAAGAGTTCAGTAGATGATAATGAGTTTGTCTTCGAAGAGAGTTTGGCACTGCGCCAACAGAAATTAATTAATTAATTATTAATTAGCGGTTTAGTTGAAAATCGAACTGAATACGAATCGAACACTGAGAAAACCGAATCGGATACGAATCGAATATTTCGGCGAATATTCGCTACTTGGGCGAATATTTTATGAGCAATCGTGAGGTACAGTGCATCACCGCCTTCTCAGTGATAGCTGTATTTGTAAAAAGACGCAACATTGACCTACATTTGGGGGTCGCATCACGACGTCATTGTATTAAGTTTATCACTGTCATGTTGTGTTCAGAGGAAAAGTACCTTTTGCTGCTGATAACGAAAGATAATACACTAGCGCCACAACTCAATGCATGAGACAGGCGAGACCTTTCCTATGAGGCATGGCCTCCGAGGTCACACGTAAAGGCCAGGATTGCAAAACCTACATAGGCCCTGCCGCGTCATCCAATCCCTGAGGCCATGTATGAGGATTACGAACACAGCCACGCTGATAGACAACACTGTGGCGCTGCACCCTCCATTTCGCGCATACCTGTCACGGCAGCATGCTAACGCAGCGTGTATGGTTCCTGTTTTTGGAATAGCCTTGGAAGAAAAATACGGCAGGCCTTGTTCGAACTTCGCGCCAATCATTCGAACAGTATTAGAAAACTTGAGGGCATATTCGATTAGTCTGGAATATTTTTGAACATGCACTACTTGATTCGTTCGAATAATCGAATACGAGGATATTCGATTCGGGATTTGAAATTTCCGAACAATCGCGCACCCTTACCCGCTGAAACTTCGGACGTTTCCTCTATAGCAACGTTTCCGTCTTCTTGTCGCGAAAGCGAGCTCATGCTCCCGTTCCCTCCAACGTTCACGGGCTCTTCAAATACGGTAGCGAGAGGCTGAGTAGCGGCACACTGATGACCCACGTGCCATGCGCGCAGGACGCTGTGACGTCATTTTTGTGGTCGCCTACTATAGGCACGAAGCCTGCCTCAGTAGAGCTGGCGCTGTGAAAGGAGCAGGGTGAGGACACGTCATACGCAGAAATTGCTACAGAACTATAGATACCAATAGCCTGAACGCGTAATGGAATGCAGCTGAAAGTCTAGAGGTGTGACCACCATTGCAATTTTGTAGAAGCAATGTACTCGCGGCCGACGGATGACAGGAACAATTCTAGGCCATTCGGAGAGATTATCTTCCAACATTCTCAGCTCGGCGAATGAGGATGTTGTTGTCCATGGCGATGACGAGGGTTGCTTTAACACGCTGCAAATGCAGATCCAGTGGTCTTTATCACGGAGTGCCAAAGGCGGTGCAACCGCATTGGTGTCTTCTTCCTGAGGCAGGTATTTTCTTTCTTTTCCGTTTTCACTGCTTTTACCGGAAGCCAATTCTGCCATTGTCTAGAAGATCATTCCTACGAACGTTAGCTTTCCCGCACAGTTGCGCTTTTATGCTTCTCTAACATCTCGCTTTTTTTTTTCTCTATTGAGACGATAGACACGCAAGCGCAAGCATTTCCGCAATTTAGAGGTTCACCCTTTCCTGCCGTACACATTCGAGGAAATCCTCCTCGGAACTTGCCAGCTCACCGAGCCTGCAGTTTGCGGCGACAGGTTCGGCCGTAACCTCACCGCAGAGCCTGAGGGCGTCGGGGCGAAAATGTAGACTCGTAAATCAGTGCCCGCCCCAAGCGAAACGACCACTTTACGCCATTCCAATGAAGGTCGATTTTTTTTTTTACCGGCTTAGCACTTCCTGCGGCCCTCTTTTTTTACCCTAGAGTTCATTTCGTTTGCAGACGTAAAAGGGGTCTTTTACCGCGCAACACCCCTATGCATTTCCTTTTGTGCCTGCGTAGAAAAAATAAAGAGGAAACTGAACAATCTCAGAAAGGATTAGATGCATTAGGCTGGTGGCTTAAGAAATGGCACTGACGTTTATGGCCCTATAACGTCAATCTGTAAGCCGCTCAGAGAGATGAAAAAAAGTTACAAAAAGCGGCAGCTAGCAAATTGCGTTTCCTCAGGCTACGACTAGGGCGTGAGACCAACGCCTAAAATAAAAAGAAAGAAGGTGATGTTTTCAAATCGTTAGAAGATCTCGAGTGCGCTGAAAACTTCAGTGTCTTCATCTTGAGCAGCTTTAAGGGAGCTTCAAAAAATGATGCACGCTTGTGGGCTTAAATAATAAGGACGATTTTTACAGAAATTATTCTTTAGAGTTTTCAGTGTCAGACGATTTGTTATGCGCAAGTGGTTAGCATATGGCAAACGAAAGATTCATTTTTGAACTGTGCGCTGTCGTGACGCGGTCCGCACCAACTCAACAATCCGTGACCACGTGGTCTGTACACGATGAACACGTGATCGCCAGCTCCTGTCACAACAAGTCTGTACGTCTCATAATATCAGTGGGGTACTGCGCCCTGGAGGTGAGTCCTCTTCCTCACCTCTAGTAATTCCTGTCGACTAGTCTCGGTCCATAGGCCTCAAGTTCCCAGCGAAAATAATAGGCCGTCCGTATGAAGCACCTTGACGTCATCTGCGTCACCGATCGTGGGCTGTCGCTCCTGCCGTAGTTTCGAATAGCAGAATCCCACCCCCCCTTCAGACCGGCGTAGCGTATGTATCAAACCTTCTTATTCGGCTTGCGGGAGGACGTTGCCCATCGCATGTTAAGGCACATAACACCACTTCGAGCTCACGAGAGGTGAAACGTTCGATACATTGCCGCAGACAGGGGTATACAGTGATGCGTGCTTCTAACGAGACAAAAACCAAGAATGGCACTATGCGCACGCCTTTTGAGCGAGAATCAATGTCATGTGACCTAAGGGGCAAGGCGGCCACAAGCTTCTCTTAGGATTCGTCCCTCACGCCGCCGCCACTGACGACGACGAGTTTTCCGCCGAACGAGGCCCTTCCTCCTCCGACGTCCTCGGCGGGCGGGCGAGCGCCGGCGATGGTCAGTCACGTCAGACTGGCGACGCCACGCCAGGCGCGAATTCAGCCCTCCTACATTTCAACCATTCCGACGCTGAGCAGCGGCTGCGCCAGGAGAAGCGCATGCGCAGATGATGCGCAGAACGTTCGACGCGCCATCTGTCGTAGATTTGCGAAGCAGCGCTGCCCCGACTAGAGACGGAACCGGTCTGGCCGGGCCGGCGGAGGCTGACGTGCTCGGCTCGAAATAGGAACATGCTTCAAGTTGCCGCCGGTGTATTCGGCGTGTTCCGAAGATAGGGTAGCTAGAACTTCCGAAGACGCCAAACGCGTCGGCGGTCAAGCGCCTCGTTTTGGCCAACGTGACGTTGCCGTTCCGCGCGCGCGTGTTACGTCGGAGTATAAACGCACCTTTAACGCTGCTGCGTTAAAAATAGCAGGTGTATCCAGCGGTTCTAGACACTGTTCTGCCATTTTCATTCGCAGTGTAAAAGACGATAATATGAACTTGAGGTACATTTGCTCCGATTTCGTTGTTTCATGCATTCCTTTCTTCGTCTACAGGAAATAACACCCGTCTGGCTCACAATGTAACAGTGTTTGGGACCTGGGCTTTTACGTGTCCGCAGTGGTTTTACGCATTATTGAATATCGGTTGCCCAAGCTGAGCAAGCCGAACAATGAGTTCACAGTCCCAAAAGAGGCACAAGGCTTTCTCGACTTTGGGACGTCATTTAAAATGAACGGTACCGGGTGCGTATGGGCCAGTGAAGGTATACTTTCGGCATGGAGGGCTGCAGTCCTTAACTAGTGTCGCGCGATATATGAAGCATATGCAACTGCATCAACGCTGCTTTATGATATGAAGTGTAATTCGCATGAGAGAGATCTGTGCAACTGTAAAGTAGAGATGTAAGCGAAAGTACATACGTCGCCCTCTGTCTTGCTTCGGAGGCAACGTTACTCACACCTTTGCTCATGCGCCATTCACACAGTGTGCCCTTTCAAATGAAGATTGTCAGTACGAGTCACAGTAGTTCTGCAACAACCTCCGTCGATCCATTTTGCGTAGCCCTGAATGTTCAGTTTACCATAGTGACATTTTCATTCTTTCCACCAGGTCGCTTTGCCGCTGACGAAGCACGGATACTTACATTGCTTTGGCTTCGTGTTCCTTCACCAGAAATCTCGTGGCCTTGCGCTCTACATGTCCGCATTTCTCCTGTTCAGTAAATCGCATCAGTCGCTAGATTATCAGAGGACATGCCTATGATTCGCAGCCACTGGACGACGGTAGCAGCGGCTGCGGAGTCTGCGTTAACATACACATTCGTGGCTGCGGTCTACAAGTGAGTTTGGGAACAAGGACGATTGGACAGGCTTGTAACGCCCGGTAAAGCGTTGCTGGTCCGGGCTCCCTCTCTCTTTCATTTATGTTTTTTTTGTATTTTTTCTGAGAGGACCAATCAAAGGCTTGTAACTCAGCTAGAATTCATTACATATCAGCTTAGCTTTTTTCTTGTGCCTATTACCTCTTGTGTAACGACGTTATTGGTTTAATTTTATTTTTAGCAAAGGGCTACTTAATTGTACAATGTCAATATGCGTGTAGGAAAGCGGTAATAAATTGGCCAGCTTTCCCAACAATCTAATCTGCCGTACACCCTCAACAAGCCCGGCAGTTTGAACCATGTTATATGACTATCCCTTATAAATACAGTTGTTCTATAAACCCATATTTTATGAAGCCAAGACAAGGAAGTTTCCTTCCGGGAGTCATAAGTATTCCTGCGAGTACTTATGCAGGGTAAGTGATTAACCCTAGCTCAGTTATTCTTTTATGGCAACCGCTCAATTGGATGTCCATGTAAATGAAGATTTTCAAAGATGCCCTCGCTGTAACCACACTATTTGCTTTCCCCTTGTAATACTGAACCATTATTCTTCAACGTAGCCAGGGCAGGCGCCCGCGCCGTTAAGTATCTTAAGCTGCGACAAAGTGTAGTGGCTCGTTGACCCGTGGAAGGTAATTTTACGAGGCGAACAGACTAGTCGTGCACAACTCAGTACTTATGTGCAAATATCTTTTTTTTTTCGTTTATATGGTGGCATCCTAGCCCCTCAGCAAAGGCCCCGTGCTCAATGAACCTCCACGAGAAAAATAGCCCAAGTGAAACCTCGCCTTTCCTCGCGCGATAAACACAACCGCAGCGTCGCATTTGCGCTCCAACCAAAAATACAGCTGCAGTAGCTTCTCCCACCTTCTATACCCCTGGGAAAAGAAAAATAAATATATGTAAGGCCACAGGAAGTGTTTATACGGTATATGTTTGCTAACATCACTCCGCTTGAATTCAAGCCACTGAGGACCATGACATGGCATTTCCCCGGATAATTTTGTTTACAAGCAAGAAACCCGTACCAAGTTGTATATGAGCTTCCTTTTATCGCCCACGTCCTTAAAAACATCGTCGGAAGAAAACGCTTTCCTTTTACTTGGCTACGCTCCAAGCCGACTGAAACGCTTCAATTTTTTTATTTTTTCACGAATTTTCCTTAATTTTGCTAAGCTTTCCTCTTAGCTTGTACGACCTTTTTAAGCTGCTTTCTTCTTTTTTTTCGTCTTAATGCTTCTTTTTAGCCTGTTTTGAAGATTGAAACAGTGTAGCCGGATTTTCCAATCTATATTTCACTTTCATGAAGCATCTTGATGTAAAACCTGTGATTTTATTTTCCAGTTGCCTTAATAGTGGAACATTTCCTCTCTTCTCCGTCGTTTATTTATTTGCCAAGCACAATAGAAAACGTATCTGAAAAATGCTTAACAAAGAGGTCATGCTAATAGAGGCCCATTGCTCAAGTATTCTTGTTGCTGCGACCACTTGGCCACCGCAGTGGTGGCCAAGTGGTCTTACATGCGGGAGGTGCGGGGCTCGATCCCAAGTGCAGCCTGGTACACACCGGTGATACAATGGGTACAAGCTTTCGCAGGTCTGGTGCTCGGTTTATTTACACTGAAATGCTCTGAAAACGGGTCTTTGACCTCACCTTGAGTGGGAGAAAAATGGCTTGTGCCATGGCGCTATATGTCCACAGATGCCCTTGCGCCGTAAAAATTCGCCATCATCATAATCATCATCAGAATAGCAAAACAAAAATCTTAAGAGTATGAATCGATGAAAAGAAAAATGTCAAACGACAGTTAGGCAAACAAGGCGAATGAAGGCCGTGAGACAAGAGGCGCAAATCAAGAAAAACTAACAAACAAAACAAGCCCTACAGACTTGAAAGTTAAGCTGATTGATATAAGATTAAAAGTTGACGACTTCGCTTCGATTGCTATTGAGTTTCACTCTTTCTAGTACAATCGTTTCTTCCGATGCTCTGCGCATTTGCACTGAGAACACATGTTTTATGATTAAGGGTGATAGAACCAATTTGAGATAAACAGGGCGTTTTTGTGTACTACCAGCTCCGAACACGACGAGAGACCTCCACTACACGAACAAGTGGTAACTCCAAATCTCTCAAGACGAGACGCGCACTCGTCAAAATCTTTTAAATTACAAGTTACAGAGAAGAATTGCACTCAAAACAGATGAAGAACTGAAGTTACCCACTTGTGCTCATTATAAAGATTTCAGAGCAGAAGAATCATGAAAACGGAGCAGTAAGATCTAAAGTACAAACATAGATTCTAAAGCACAAATAGAGATATCTTGATAGTACGCGTCGATATATGCCACGGAATATAAGTAATTACCAGGGGCTTGAAAAAGTTTTGAACCACGAGCGTTGGCAAAAGGTAAAATGTTTTGCGGATTGCATATAAAGAGTGTTTCACGTCAGGTTTTCACAGTTTTTAAAAATAGGCTTTTTTATGTTCGAAGAGCGCAAGCAAAATAGCAGAGGCAGACAAGAAACAACAGTTTTAGGCATTCTCCTGTCGTTTTGCGCCCTTTACGCGTTTACCATTTCGCTGCCACTGATGAATTTTATAACAATAATAATAATAAATGGTTTTGGTGGGAAAGGAAATGGCGCAGTATCTGTCTCATATATCGTTGGACACATGAGCCGCGCCGTAAGGGAAGGAATAAAGGAGGGGGTGGAAGAAGAAAGGGAGAAGAGGTGCCGTAGTGGAGGGCTCCGGAATAATTTCGACCACCTGGGGGACCTTCAACGTGCACTGACATCGCACAGCACACGGGCGCCTTAGCGTTCCTCCTCCATAAAAACGCAGCCGCCGCGGTCGGGTTCGAACCCGGGAACTCCGGATGAGTAGTCGAGCGCCCTAACCACTGAGCCACCGCGGCGGGGCGATGAATTTGGAATGCAAAAGTGAAGTTGAAGGTATTCTTGATCCCATACACTATACCTGGTTTACCTTCCCCCTGCCGAAGTGAGAACACTTGGAAAGAAGGTTGTCGTATCAGCGCTTACGACAGGAGCCCCCTATTTGCATTTAATTATTTGTGTTGAAGCACAGTACTCCTTTGATTGCGCGCAATGAATGTTCGCATTGTTTTACTGTAGTATTCTTAGCAGAATATTTTGTAATCATTCGTTTCATAAACTGAGCTGGAAAACCACTGTACAAAATGTTTTGTGGAACAATACAGGCGAATCCGGAGTTCACATACTGATACTGACTAAATCAGTTGCATAACTTTTTATTACATTATGGTGTAATTTTTCTGACATGTAAAGCATATACTATAAGCTTATAAAGCGCTATGATTTGTGTGGATAACAAAGTTTCGCACTTTCTTCGGTATGCGTTTAGATGGATTTGATTTACATCGAAAAAACTCCTATATTGATTCGAAACGGTAAACTTCCCTCTGTGTTGTTTAGAGCTTCCGGAGAGCCAAGGGCTTGTTCCATTCCTCCGCCGAGGGAGCTGGCAAGAGTGTCGTCGGAGGGGGTTTGCTAGCGCATTCCCATAAAATGTGGTCTTGGGCGGCGTGCGTGCCGTCACCGCAGTGCGGGCTTGCAGGGTCACATTCACCGTTTGTGATCAAACATATTCGGTAGGGGCTAAGCATTGTCTTTGCTTGTAGGCGTCTGAGTGTCGTGGCTTCAAGAAAGGCACCGCAGCTGGCCCTCATCACGCGAGCTGAAGAGGTCGCCCCCGACTGGAGGTCACCCTGGACTTGCCCTAGCCCCAAATAATCTCTTCCATTTTGTGGCAATAAAGTTGTAATCCCCACCACCTTCCTAAGAGCCAGCACGTGCAAGCGAAAGATGTTTCGGAAGAACACTAAAATGAAATGGCACAACAAAACGGGTGAAGGTGCTTGCACAGCATTGTCCCTGCGTCATGTTTTTTTCTGCGAAAAGAGGTCATAGAAAGCTCGAACACGATCGTCTTGGTGCCAGTGAACGAGCGCCCAGTTAATTGCGGCACGAGCGCTCTTCACAGGCCCCAGAGCCACTTCTTCATCTTAAGGGCTCACAGCCGATGTCACACGAAGCTAAGCTGTTCATGGTTTGTTTTCCTGTCGACCGCCGGTGCTGGTGGTGTTGTTCTATTGAGCGCATGTGACCAGGCCGAGCGCCCCTCAGTCCCCCATGGCTGCTTTGTCTTCTCTGCGGCTCTTTGTGGGCTGTGGATGTAGCGCGAGGCGTTGAACTGTTACGGTACGGAAGACGCAGGACCGTAAAACCAGCCGCAGTCAACAGCCAAGATGCCGCGTGCTCTTGAGCGTGAGTAGGAGCATCAGCAACAACAAAACGTGGCGTAAGTGAGGCGGAAACCTTCGGGGCGAAGCCGTACATCGTCACCAGATGAACGCACAATATTACCGGGAGTTTCGCAAGTGTAATACATATGCATCCGGACATGCTGCTAACTTGGCTGTGCCCGGACCGTAGATGGTGCCGCCAAATGTAAAACCGTACGCTAATGGCGAATTAGCGTGCTCGCACAGTCAAATAGCAGCGCGAACATCGCTGTGGGTAGATTTTCTTATTATCGTTCGTGTTAAGCTATAGCCAAGTACTTCTAGATTTTTTTTTTAGGTTCTATCTCTGTGCGCAAATTCTACCCCTGTGCTCAAAGACGCCATGCACACAATGCTTACTCTTTCCGCTTCTGCCTCTTTGCATAATGACTGCTGAGTTACGAAGCGTTTTTGAAAACGCATGGTACGAGAACAAAGACAGCGACGCCAAGGAGCTCCTTCAAGAAGCGCCTTAATAAGAACTTCCAGTTCAGAAAAAGCGCACTTTTTGTGCACTATAGATTTCTCATTTCTGCGAGAAGCACAAAGGAACGTAGTTGTCGATAGCGCGTACATCGACTCAATCTGCTTTGTTCAGAATGGCTTTGAAAACCGCCACCCATGCCAAGATGGCTCCCACGCATGAAAGTTATCAGAGAAGGTGATCGCGAAGGTAAAAGAAGCAGCGCGGGACGTATACATGTGTATTGAAAGGACCTTTCTTTAAGCGCTTCTCGCTGCAGGTCATAGCACAAAATTCAAAGCACGAACATTAAAAAGGTGGTAGTGCTCGTTTGAGCGTTGCTTTGTTGTACACTCGTTATTTCCTTTTTTTTATGTTTGTAGGTGCTATAAGTGTCATTCTCTTATGTTTTATGTTATTATCATTTATTGAACTCATCTTATTATTTTTCCTTTCTGAAATTAGGCGTGAAGAGTAATTTTGGGACTAAAATCCTTGGCACCTATTCCTGCTGTGTTGTGTTGCTTCGGAGTACATTGTTTCAACCCCACTCCACTGTGCAGTGCTTTGGCTACTCAGGGTAGCGTGAATAAATAAATAAATATATAGGTCAATAAATGGTAATGTGTAATAAAATATAAGGTCTCCGGCGCATTTTGTACTGGTACGCCTTATATATCCACTACTTTAGTTACCTTGTTTTAAAAAGCAGATAAAGGTGTGATTTCTAATAGGTTATTTACACCGGTGCAGGTTCAAACGTGTACTTTCCACAAGAAGCTTTCCTTCTTAATATTTCTGTTCCTCGAGCTTGGCGCATGATAGCCTTAGATGATTATGCGTCATAAACCCAATACCCTTCTTAATACTGAAAGTAATAGAGAATTATTCATGCATTATCATTTGCGGGGCATCTGGCACCTTTCAAGCTACTCCAGTGGCTTTAAGCTTGAGACCCACTTTCTGTATTTCGCTGCAAAAAAACATTCATTCATAACAGTTTAATAACTCCAAAAGTGACGATAAATCTGCTGCGAGGGAGAGCTGAAAACACAGACACCATCAAGCTATCATCACTTTTGCAGAAAGCATTATAGCTTCATATGTTTCAATCTTCACCACTGGTGCTCATCTTCATGTAGACGGCAGTCAGTATCTCAGTGAATTATAGCGGAAAACTGTGAAGCACAGATAGCAATGGCAGAGTGCAAGCTCACGAAAAAGGTAATGCGAAGGCCATTTCGATGGATTCTTACCACTATAATATATTTACGCGCAAAAAAGAACTTAAAATGGACCATCGGGCACTCTATGAGTGTTTTCAGTTAATATCGACCATTTTCAGTCCTGGACGCTAACCGAAATCTGCATGGAAAGCAATTAGCCAATTTTCGCAACTTTCGTCTCCGCAGCCGAGCACCACAGCCACATCATGTTTCCAGCAGATGTTGTGCAAACCGCTGGTAATGAGATCATTGCTGACGCATTTCCAGCAGCTCATTATTATTATCTTTATTCTCACCGAATGTTTCAAAAAATATATTTCTGGGGTGGCTGTAGTTTCAAGATTATGTACCGCTATATACTATGCTTCTGAATAAACTTTAAGGTTGATGCACAATGAGAAATGATTTCTTTCTGTTAGAAGGCGGGCAAAACGAGTTAAAGCTTTCACTGTAACTGCTTCAGTCCGGGCGAGAAGTTTTTAGTAGGACATTTTCTCTCCACACAAAATATAAAGAGGGTGGTTGTTAATGAAAGAGACATCAAAGGAGATGGTGTTGGCCGTCAAAGCCAGCGTAAGGATAGCAAAAAAGCATCTAGGTCGATAGCTTCCCAGGTCGTGTCTCCGATGTAGTGCGGTCGACCTTCACATCCTCCTTCAGAAATCTTTCTGCATGTCATGGTTTGAAAAATCTTTCATTCGCTGTTGTTAGGAGTACTTGCGATAAAAGCCGAGAACATTCTTCTAATGCGTCACGGTAATATCCAGAGCAAAAACTTTAATCTCCAAAGTATGTCACGGGGACAGTGCAGGCGCTGCAGCCAACATAGGCGATGCATAACGCTTATGCCACAAGACACTAATGGTCTCGATCGTGTTGGATACCGCTAAAACGTGCGACCACGCTCAACATGCAACGGGTCTACACTTTCCCACTCGATCTTGATCCAAGCGTTGGCCTGCCAAATGCCAATTGACGCTCCATGCCCGCAATTGCAATGGTGGCAAATAAACAAGTAAGCACTTCTGATAGTCGCGTGCCTATGACACAGCTTCCGTAGATTTCATTAGAAAGGTATTGAAACCCGTACTAATGGTCCTGTAAAAACGGCCTGTGTTCGTGAGTGCGGCGTTTGCGTTTTCACGTTTGCACTACTACTTAGTCAGGCGCATCGTGCCGAGAGTTAATGCAGGCTTATAAAAATGTGCCACGTGGTATAAAATAAGAAGCTACTTCAAGTTTTATAAATGTTCGTAGAATATGTTTCTGTACTTCTGATTTATAGTTTCCCTTTGACTGTTTCCTGAACGCGAGGCTAGCAGCCCTCGCCGGGTTTAACAAGGTCGATAGGGTTTAGCAACCGCCTTGGGAACGAGCAAGAGTGCGCTCGATCTCGGCTGAGTTGGCCGTGGAGAAACGCTGTATATGCATGGAGTTCAATCGCTTTCTAGTCCGTCATGATCGAATCTACTTGTGGTACGGCGCACTTACTCGATCGAAAGTACCTGCGCAATCAAAAAAATGTTCCCTAGTTACGTAGCCAGTCGCTAGCTGCTGTAGTGCGGCTTTTAGTACTACATCATATTACCGCGCAGAAAAAGGCAGAGAGAATGAGGTTAGAGTTTTTTTCTTTTCATCTTTACCAGCTATTCCTCCTTACACGCTCCCTGGTTAGACACCACCTCGGGGTCATTGTGTTTAGTGAAGCATTTGCTGATGCGTCAGTTTTCCTCGTTTATTATCTTGTTTTTAATGTATTCCCTCTCGCAAAGCGTCTTATGGGTTTGATTCGAATTTCATTAATTTGGAGGCCTTAGGGTGCAGTACCTTTCATGTTTTAATGGGTAACTCCAGAGTATTTTCGAACATTTTCAGCTGAATATCGCATTATATATCTTGGACCTCCCTTTCTTAGTTGCGATTAATAGTTCTTCAGAATAGTAAGAAAAAGTACTATAAGACGACAAAAACTATATAAGCGAGCTAGGGTTTCGAACAAATTATCACGTCATGGCAGACTAAAGTATCACATCACGAACACTGCCAAAAAACCTGTGGCTAAAATTTGCAATTGAAATTTACATTTGAATTTGCGTTGAAACAAAAGGCCGCCCACCTGTGAAATTTGAGGCGAAGGACAGGAAGAGAACGTGCCGTCATTGTGTCAGCGAAATGTGTAAAGTTTGTAAAAAAAACATCACGGTAGCCCTTTAGCACATGTATTTTGATCAGTATCACGGTGAGAACCGGAAGAGGTGCGTGGATCTTCGCCACTAAGTTGGGATAAGACCGACAATAGCTCCCCAAACAAACAATTACCGCGGAATAACGCCATGCTGTCATCTTTAAATTATAGGCTTTTCATGCTCGATGAAGCTTACTTAACAATACTGCTTTAATAAACAGCTCATCTCCATTAACTTCGTTACTGAAAAGAAGCAAGCTTTCAGTGTCACCGACACGCGCGAAAAATGAAAGGAAAAACTGGCTTTGCTAGATACTAGATGTTCAATATCTCCCATGTAGAGGAGAACGTATGAGGGTACTGTGCGTTTTAGATGAAGTTTGGCTACGTACTTTTGTCTGATTACAGATGTGGGAAGCCTGCTAGATTCCCGCCGTGGCGTCTGCGCGGCATCCCGCGTCGCTCTCTTTCCCTTTCTCCCGCCTCGGGCGGCGGAGAGGCGGCTGGTGGCTAATCGCTGTCATTCGGCCGCAGCTCCGCCCCCGGCTTCCCAAGGGCCTTTGCCATTGGTGACTTTTGGCGGGAATTCGGGACCCGTTTGGGGTGGTCGCGCGACCTTCCGAGCGGGGCCCCGGAGAGAAGAGAGCCCTCCGAGACAGCGTAAGGTGCGTACGTTACTGTTCGTCCGGGCCGGCCTCTGCCGTTCGGACCAGTTCATACTCGAGCTCGCCAGCGTGGGTCCTTGATCCGCCGCGGCTCGAGCCTGTCCAGGGGTCCAACGACCTCTGACAGGCGCACCTTGCGTTGACTGCCCACTCTCTCTCGCAAACGGCCCATCGGCCGACACCAGAGAGATCACAGCACTGCCGCGGGGACTATCTCCTGCAGCGGCGTGCTAGCGGCGCGCATTTCTCTTGTTGCCCCGAGCGCGCACCGGAGCCTTGCTCTGAGCGCGCCCCGGGACGGGGTGACTGTTGAGTGTGTGTATGTACCGCTGGAGGACGGCGTCAATAAACGTCTCCTTTGTGAACTTGGAGGCCTGTTTCTTGCGGCGAGCCGCTCTCCTCTCTTCAGAGGTTGAACGCCGCCGCAGCGGTGCCCCAGGGTGCGTGTGGTGACGGCTGATCGGGGCCCTTGGCTCGCGCGAAGCTCGAACCCGCGGTGGGTAGTGGCCTGTGCCTACTGAGAAACCCACAACTGGCGCCCAACGTGGCTAAGTCACTGGCTCTTAGCCTTTGATAGCACATTTGCCGAGCAGGTCGCCTTGACGATCACGCTTGCGCACCATGTCTGCCACCCCCATCGGGGCACTCGGCAGCTACGTGTCGGCTCCCTTAGGAGTCGTAGCGTCCTTTGATCCGTTGGCGGCTGTTCCTTCGAATAGCCAAACACCGTGGTTGGCCGTGGCCCCCATTGGGGCATACGGCGCTACAACCCCCAACGTCGATCACGCAGCTCCCATTGGAGCTGTATCGGGAGCACCCTGCGGTGCACCCGTCATTCACATGCCTCCGCTGTGCGTGCTTTGCGCCCCGTGCGAAAGCGGTGCGTGCGACGCTGCCGCAACCGGCCGTCCTGCACAGCAGCAGCCGTGCCCCGCGAGCAGTCAATTCTGCTCTGGGAACGGTGAGGCGCTGGCCCGGCTCCCTGTGGAAACCGCGCCGCTCATCGAACTGGGCGCCTTGCCTCCTGCGTTCGTGCAGCCCGCCCAAGCCTCCTCTGAGGCCGGAGCGCAGTCACTGCCCAAATAGCGCGGACCCGAGTTCAGTTGCTAGGGTTCACGCTGGGCGAGGGCTCCATTGAACCCGATGCGGACAAACTCCGAGCCATACTCGAGTTTCCCGTGCCCAAGGACGTACGCGGCCTCTGCCGTTCGGACCAGTTCATACTCGAGCTCGCCAGCGTGGGTCCTCGATCCGCCGCGGCTCGAGCCTGTCCAGGGGTCCAACGACCTCTGACAGGCGCACCTTGCGTTGACTGCCCACTCTCTCTCGCAAACGGCCCATCGGCCGACACGAGAGAGATCACAGCACTGCCGCGGGGACAATTTCCTGCAGCGGCGTGCTAGCGGCGCGCATTTCTCTTGTTGCCCCGAGCGCGCACCGGAGCCTTGCTCTGAGCGCGCCCCGGGACGGGGTGACTGTTGAGAAAACCGGGATCGCGGTGGACATTGCGAATGGCGGCTATCGCGACGGACCATTTTCCCAGCTGAAGCCGTTCATCTGCCCACCGGCGTCAATAACTGCCTCCGCAGTGAAGGCGTTCGGAGAGTGCCACGCTCAGCGATCAGGGCCAAGCCCTTGTGTCGAGCGTTCCGTCGTTCACGCTCCCCTTTGGGACCGAGCGGCGCGGCACGACCAGGCACCACATCCGCTGGCCGCCTTTGCGGTAACGTTGGATGACACTCAGAAGGCTCGTTTGACAGCACTGTTGCGTCAGTACGATGAGCTCTTCACGGATCAACCTGGCTGTACTAATTTAGTTAGCCACAAGATCCACACCGGAGATGCGCTTCCTTTGAAGTGCAACCCCAGACCCGTCAGCCTTGCGAAAAGGCAGGTGATCGATGGGTTGCTGGATGAGATGCTGTCGGCGGACATTATCCGTCGCTCGTCCAGCGCTTGGGCGTCTCCGGTTGTGTTGGTGCCTAAGAAAGATGGCAGCCACCGGTTGTGTGTGGATTATCGCCGTCTGAATGCGCTGACTCGAAAGGATGCCTATCCGCTCCCGACGATCAGCTCAATCGTAGGAAACCTGGGCAGTGCGCGGTACTTTTCCACGCTAGATGCCTCCAAAGGTTACCTACAGGTCCAGATGGCGGACGCTGACCGGTCTAAGACCGCGTTCACGTGCCACAGAGGGCTGTTCGAGTTCACTCGCATGCCCTTTGGTCTCTGCAATGGTCCTGCGACTTTTCAGAGGCTCATGGACCGCGTCCTGGGGGAAGCGAAATGGTCTCATGCCATGTGCTACCTGGACGATATCGTGATTTATTCACGAACCTTCGATGAGCACTTAGGCCACATTGCCGACGTGCTCGCGAGGGTACGGGCTGCTGGGATGACTTTGAATCCTGCGAAAGCCCAAATAGCGCGGACCCGGGTTCAGTTGCTAGGGTTCACGCTGGGCGAGGGCTCCATTGAGCCCGATGCGGACAAACTCCGAGCCATACTCGAGTTTCCCGTGCCCAAGGACGTACGCGGCCTCCGCCGTTTTCTGGGAATGGCCAATTTCTATCGGTCGTTCATCCCGTCCTGTGCCCGCGTGCAGGCACCCTTGACCAAGCTCTTGGGAAAGACTGCCGCGTGGCGATGGGGGCCCGAGCAAGAGCGATCCTTTCGCCTCCTGTCTAGTGCCATTGCCGAGACAGCGCAGCTCAGGCTACCCGACCTGACCAGACAGTTCGTAGTCCAGACTGACGCGAGCGATCTGGGTTTAGGAGCAGTTCTCCTACAGGATTTCGATGGCGTGCTGCAGCCGCTGGCCTTTGCCAGCCGCTCCTTGCTGCCCTCGGAGAGGAATTATTCCGTGACCGAGGAGTGCCTCGCCATCGTGTTTGCACTGCGTAAATTCGACGTCTACCTTGACGGAACGCAATTCGTGGTGCAGACAGACCACAGTGCGCTCAGTTGGCTGATGCGGCTCCGCGAGCCTGCGGGTCGGCTGGCGCGCTGGGCTCTCCTGATACAGCATTACGACTTTTCGGTGCAGTATCGAAAGGGGAGCACGAACGTGGTAGCTGACGCGCTATCCCGTGCCCCACTCGCCAGCGGCGCCTTGACGCCAGCAGGCGGAGCGGGCGAAAAAGCGGACGAGCCGCCGGGCGGCAAGGAGGGGGAGCCCGCAAACGGGCTAACCCATTCCGCTAACCAGGCAAGCAGCGCTTCGCAAAGCGGGCGAGAGGCAAAGCTCCGCGTGAGCGCCTCGGAGAGGGTGTTGGGTTGGTTCGCGGAGGGGTCGGCGAAAGTCTCCCCTTCCGGCTGGGGAGTGGTTTGCTCGTTAAGGAGCGAGTGTCTCGCGGCATGGTTTTTTTGTGAAGAGTGCGTCTGTGTGTCCTTTGATCCCTGCCACGGCGCCTCGGAACGATTCCGACAAGCGGGTCGTTGTGACTGATGAATGTCCGCCTCTGTGCCGGTGCGTGCCTGCGATTGTGCGTGTTCCCAAGATCAAAGGCAACGCCGAGAGGGGGGCAGGAAGGAGCAGCGCCGGGTGAGGACCGGGGTGCCGCTGGACTGCGTGCCACGGCTCTTCCGTGGTCACACCGTGGCGGACCACGACCGCGTGTCGGCGGGAGCAGGGCTTCCTGTGCCAGATGGCGTCGGCTACTGCCATATGTGCCGGGTGGCCGTGTATTTTCAAGCACATTTCACGGGGCAAGTGCACAGGCAGGAATTGAGGCGGCGGGAGGAGGAGCGACAACGAGTGAAGAGGCGGACTGCCGCTGGGAGCCAGAGTGTGGCGGCACTGCCGACGGCGAGCGATCTTTCCGACGTCGAGCTTGCGGCGCTGTGCCGCCGGAGGGCGGAGGCCAGCCCGGCGTTCGCCGCGCTGTTGGCCCCCGGAGTGCCGGCGCCTAGCGGCGGCCAGGCAAGTGGTCCACCCGGATCGAAAACTCCAGGCGAGGAGGTGTCGGGCTGCGGGTCCTCTTCGGGGTCGTCGAGCGTCGTCGACGTCCTCATGCTCAACTTTGACGACCTTGTGGAGGACATGGGACCGCCGTCAATAAATCGTCCACCGGGACCATGAAGGCAGCAAAGGCGCGAGTTGGCCGCCGACAGGCCCAATGGGCCGCGCCACCGAACATTATGAGGCTGCAGGCCACCTGTCAGCTGGTCTTGTGTACAGTGTAGTTAGTTTTGTGTTGCAAGTGTTGTTTGTTTTCTGTTCTTATTCGTTTGTCGTTGGGGTTTGGCTGGAACTGAAGTGTGGTAGTTTTATGTGGATTAATTTTTTGTTTTTTATTTTGCCGCATGCTTTCGCCGATGGGTAGGAGGGCATTTAAGGAGAGGAGGATGTGGGAAGCCTGCTAGATTCCCGCCGTGGCGTCTGCGCGGCATCCCGCGTCGCTCTCTTTCCCTTTCTCCCGCCTCGGGCGGCGGAGAGGCGGCTGGTGGCTAATCGCTGTCATTCGGCCGCAGCTCCGCCCCCGGCTTCCCAAGGGCCTTTGCCATTGGTGACTTTTGGCGGGAATTCGGGACCCGTTTGGGGTGGTCGCGCGACCTTCCGAGCGGGGCCCCGGAGAGAAGAGAGCCCTCCGAGACAGCGTAAGGTGCGTACGTTACTGTTCGTCCGGGCCGGCCTCTGCCGTTCGGACCAGTTCATACTCGAGCTCGCCAGCGTGGGTCCTTGATCCGCCGCGGCTCGAGCCTGTCCAGGGGTCCAACGACCTCTGACAGGCGCACCTTGCGTTGACTGCCCACTCTCTCTCGCAAACGGCCCATCGGCCGACACCAGAGAGATCACAGCACTGCCGCGGGGACTATCTCCTGCAGCGGCGTGCTAGCGGCGCGCATTTCTCTTGTTGCCCCGAGCGCGCACCGGAGCCTTGCTCTGAGCGCGCCCCGGGACGGGGTGACTGTTGAGTGTGTGTATGTACCGCTGGAGGACGGCGTCAATAAACGTCTCCTTTGTGAACTTGGAGGCCTGTTTCTTGCGGCGAGCCGCTCTCCTCTCTTCAGAGGTTGAACGCCGCCGCAGCGGTGCCCCAGGGTGCGTGTGGTGACGGCTGATCGGGGCCCTTGGCTCGCGCGAAGCTCGAACCCGCGGTGGGTAGTGGCCTGTGCCTACTGAGAAACCCACACAGATTATATCCCTTACAGAAGCGTGCCTTAGAGAACGAGCTTCAGTGTCACAATCTGGTAGCAAACCTTACAATGGTAATCTCGAATAGCAAACCACTTCAGTCCATTCGATGAAGAAATGCCAAAGAATGAAAAGCCAAGCAGTTCGCAGAAAGTATTCTGCTCTTGAATAACCTAGTAGGGGAAATAAATGCGTCAGCAAACGAAATCAGCAGAAATAATAAGCGTGCTGAAGTGTTGTATTTTTTCACGCAGGAGTTGAATGTAGAATTGTGACTTATGAGCTGTCTCAGGAGATATTTTCTTCTGAAACTTTCGACAGATGTAACCTCTCCACTGCGGTGTGGGCGATCTTTAATGTTCGAATAGGCTGCAATTTGGTCGCTTTAAGTTCATGTAAATATCACGGCCACTTTTACAGGCATTTTAAATCCGACAATAAGAAGAGCTAAGCAGCAGTGGAAGTCCCTGCTGGTAATTTCTGACCTCAACGAACTGCTTAAGCTGATCGAAGCGGTCGAGAAGGCTGGAAGAGACAGTAGAGCCCTGGACTATCGACCCAACCCTGCTCTCCAGTGAATACTTTTGTAATTTTTAATAAAGGTTTTTGAATGAATCAATCAACCAATCGATCAATTAATCAATCAATCAATCAATCAATCAGGCCTTTCAGAATATTCTACTTGTAATAAAACTTCTGCAGTGCACACTGGTAGAAGTTTGTACGATGCTCATTTTGATCGTGATTCCCCCTTTCGAACAGCCATCGCACGCATTCATTCCAAACATAGCACGGGGGACACCGAAGACCTCGACTTTTTGCTTTCCTGTGGAACGCGTGCAAAAGCACCACTAAAGGACAAAATTTAGGATTGAAATTCTTTGCGAGTAAGAATTTAGGAACTATACTGCTTACTTGTTTTTCACTCTTTGAAAGATAATATTAAACTAGTGTTTTCTTAATGGCATAACTAGCACAGCAGTCCGGTTCTGCGCCAGAATTTCGCATGCAGTGAGCGTACAGTAAGGCGGCTTGCTGTCTCCTAGCCGGAGCTTGTATCTCTTGCACTGGTCGGTTCTGCCCCTGTATGAAGCTTCCAGAGAAAGTGGCTAGAAAAACAAAAAAGCTATCAGAGAGCCCTACTGTAGCTGTTATAAGCGGACCGGCGCCGCAAGCTCAATATTATTCTCCTGAACGTTTCCATTTTCGATCGCTGTATTTTTTTCTTCTCCACATGAACTTTCCTCACACAGAATCTCAATCTTCAGCAGCTCCGCCCTTTTGCCACCGACTTCCTTGTTACGTTACTCGAAGGGCCTAAAAACGTCCACACAAAGCTTCCATTTGTGATCGTGCGTTAATTAAGTCCTTCTCGGAGTTAACAAAGCTTCGTAGAGATTCTCTAACGCGCTGTATTTTTTGCACACATCGACCTTCTTCAGCGAGTAACAGGCAAAAGTAAAACGTTCACTCGTAAAGGGGCATAAGGGATAAAGGCCGCTCTGATTGAACACCAGCCACTGTCAGCCGCTGCTCTAACATCTGCTCTAACTTATTACTTACAGCCGAATATGCTCATAGATGAAAACAGTATTTGCTCCAGGCGATCAGAAGCGCCAGCTGTTCTTTCGCCTTGTCGAACACAGCGCTTGACCAATCATCTGACATCTCCCTTTCTCTCTGTCCTCGAGACTAACTTTATTTTTGTTCTCAGGAGGTCTTGCCTGATTTTATGAAGCGAAATAGCGATCCTATCTGCTCTCGTGCCTCAAGGCACTAACCCTGCTTCCGGCATTGCATCCACACAAGAAGTACGCGGCGCGGAAAGAACTTTTTCAGCAGTGGTCTTATGCATAACTAAGTATAAAAATTACTGCAGCATAAATTGCACACCTCGGAAATGTGCCCAGAACAAAATGCTCATTTATAAAAATGAAGCATGGCCATAATTCAACTGTTTGCTCACTAATGCTTGCTTCTGCAAGAGTGGCAGTAGAATAAAGTATTTAATTTATCTTTACATTTGTGGATACGGCATAAGCGTTTCGAAGTCACAAAAAGAGATTTCAAATTGTTTCTAGATTACTATTATAGGTGTTATGGCTGCGACAAGGATTCATAATAGATACTAAGGCTCAAAAAGACGAGCACACCAAGAAAGTCCACACATGACGAAGCTTACTAGCAACAAAAAGCATTTTGTTTCCAAACTCTGAATAAATAGCAGTCAGAAAAACCACATGAATAAAAAGAGAAAGTAAAAGAAAACGCCAAGAAACAAAACATTAAAAGATGACTACCAGTTACTATCAAAAAGGCAAGTTTCTTCCCCGATAGCAGAATAGATGGTTCGCTGACACAGCCTCCTGACCGTGTCCTTGTTCCGACCATGGAGGAGGCGATATGGACAAGGATTATTCTGTGGTGGATTGTACGTGAAATAAAGAGAGGGATGAGAAGGGTGTAAAATAAAAGCAAAGTTCCCGCAGTTGTGTCTTACTGTTCGGTAGCTTGCTGAAAAAAAAAAAACGCCGTGGCTTTGCGCTCTGAACAATTCTCCGTACCGCCATTGCTAAAAAGTGTCCTGAAAGGCACAGAAGAGGTTAAAATCCGGCAACTGAATAAGTAAGAACAGTAGAAACAGTAGCGCATGTGATGTTCACAGAAATGTACGCACAGAGAAATTATTTCAAAATAATAAAGGTTTTATTGCTATATTCGTAACCAAAAGGTGGCGCTGTTTAGTTAGTTTAGATGGGTTAAACGTCCCATAGCGACTCAGGCTATAAGAGACGCCGTAGTGAAGAGCTCCGGAAATTTTGACCACCTGGGGTTCTTTAACGTGCACTGACACCGTACAGTACATGGGCCTATAGAATTTCGCCTACATCGAAATTCGATCGCCGCGGCCGGGATCGAACCCGCGTCTTTCGGGCCAGCAGCCGAGCGCCATTACCACTCAGCCACCGCGGCGGCTAAAGATGGCGCTGTAGCGTCAGTGTCCACACTACTGACCAAGCTGAAAGGCAAAGCCACCACTTTTCGGTTGCAAATGCAGCTATTCTGTAAATAAAATTTTTCGCTACCAAACAAATTTTTCACATTTTCTGCTCCTTTCTGGAAAAACAGCATCAGACTACTGTCACTACGTTTCGAATTATCAGAAAGAAGCTTGAGCCCATGGGAAGAACACTGGGGATCGAGTCCCGCTCCTCCCGCACATAAAACTGATATTTAAATCACTACAGTCGGCTACAACTCAAGAAAGCAGTGGCATGCAGATTCCTCTCCAAGTAGGGCCTCCAGTCAATGGCGTTGGCCGCTTGTAATGATGATGCGGTTAATCCCCTAGCATGACACCGCAGGTAGCTGCCGTGGTTCCGTCAAATACGACTAACCCCGACGGGATGAGAATCACTCGACGTCATTGGCTGGAGTACCTCCTTGGAGGGGGGAATCTGCCGCTGCGTTCTTGAGTTGTAGCGAACCATAGATCAGACAGTGTTTTTTTTTCGTCTCAGTTTAAAAACGAATCGTTTCACAGGCAACCACTACTTTTCCTGCCCTACTGAACAGTTACTTCTGCCTGGATTCCCCAAAAGCGCTAATTAGACAGTTTTAAATGAGCGTTTTAACGTTCCGCTCCGCTTACGGTAACACTCTGAGGGCCAGCGGAGCGTAGATGCCAGTGCCACTTTTCACTGCGCGTTCGGTGAATCTCTCGCTAAAGAGCACGTAAACTAAGTTTCCACCAGCAAAACAGTCCTACTAATCCTCGCCCGCTCACGTGCTACCAAGCCGCACATGAGCAGTTCGATTCCAGCTCGCAGGCTAAGCGGAGCGGACCCACGGATTCGTGGGCATAAAATCGTGCACTTAAACAATGTAGATATACTAAATAGGCAATGCAAGACTGCTTTGACGGGACCCTCAACTGCCTGCTACAAAAAAAGAAGAAGCAGCAGTTATTTACTCTAACAAAATGGCTGAGCGATTGTACGCATCCGCACTTGTGTAAATGCCGTGCAACCAATGAAGTCGTCACTGAACCTGTACTCGAGAGGAAACTAAAAGCAGCCTTATTAATTTGACTTTTATGCTGGTTTGGTGAATTATGGTAGATTAATGAAGATCTACATATCGATTTCAAATATGCGCCTAAAGGAAGCACATTTGAAGACCATAAACACAGATAACAGGCCTCGCCGAAAAACTGTTCTACATGAGAGGACTCCTTTACATGGACCGTATTCAACAATTCTGAACAAAAGCATTTTTGAACGGTAAACAGTTTATTAGTAGTAGTAGTAGTGCTTTATTTAAAATAACATAAAAGGAAGGTAAAAGATTTTTGCTAGCCCCGGCATCTGCCATCACGTGCGGCGGCACCTGAGCTGGGGCAGCGGAAAGAAAGGATAGCAAGCAGGTGGGAGAAATGAAATAAAAGAGGTGAGGGGACAGAAGAAAGACATGGGGGGAGGTAAATAGTACACTACATAAAATAAATATACACTGCATAAAAACATTAAAAGTGAACACTATAAATGCAAAATAAATATACTATATACATTATTTACACAAAGAGTCAAAAAGTCAGTTGTCTTCGCGGCGCGCGTGTGCTGATGACAGTAGCGCAATTTTTTCATATACTGTAAGATTTCACTATAACAATCAATATACCCGCAAATATCTAGTATACAAGATTGAATTTTTTTTATATTGTTATTGCTATCATCGAAAGCGTTCCGCACTGTTTTTTTTTTTTATGGTAGACTTGACTGCTCCATGCGAGCGATGGATACAGTATAAAGGAAAGATTTTGGCACATATCAGAAGACTGGATCATTACCTTCAATATTTCTATACTAGTACCTTACAGCTTTTCAATATTCAATTTTTTTGTTTAAGAATGTTGGAAATGTGCGTGAACAAAACCATTTGATCTAAACCTGCACTAAAGATCATTTGAGCGGTAATGTGTCTAACGTGTTGTAACAAAACGGCCACAAGCTGCAGAAAGGCTATTAAAGGTCTGCAACTCGCGGTGCTGAAACCCAAGCACCATGGTCGTGGAACTGCACTACAAACACAAGCCACAGCTGCGCGAGCGTCATCACTCCTGTTTCTTTGCAGTCCCGAAAGAACACAGTGTGAAACGATGCTCTGTCCCATAAAGTATAACTTCACTCCCGCTGCATTCCGATGGATGAATAATGTACACGCTTCCAACAGCATGACGTATTAATATTCATCAGCCGGGCCAACGCCATTTTTCATCGCGTCGGCCAACGCGTTCGCCTCGTCTCCTCCACTACCGCTTGCACACACGCCTCTTCAAAACACGCAAGCGTGTGCAGCTGACGGTAGCTTTTACTCCAAGCAACGCAAGAGAATAGCACGGATGTATTCCTCTGTTCATTTGTCCTAGCTTCGGATCGTGCGGTAACAAGAAGCTGTGGGCATGACGGGGAAAATTGCTTCAATAACGAATTTTGTCGTGCCAGTTGGTTTTGCATTTTTGAAAAATGCATGACGCTTCAAGTACACACACAAAAAGAAGAGCAGGCGAAGGACAGGCGCCTGTCCTTCGCCTGCGCAACGCCGACAGCGGACGGTAAGCATGAGTCGTCCAATACCCGAAAGGAAACCTGGCCAGATGAAAACTCGCCTACCACGCTGCGAGTGACTATATGCCGTTACTGCAAACATTGCTGTTGGTGTGGGTAATGTCCACATAAATGCGGCAATCGGTGCTACCGTCCCTCCTGAATGCTGGCGATATAACTGCTCCTCGAAATATTAGTGCTGCATGCTATTAGTACTTCGACTGTTATCATAACATCTGATACTCATGCTAACTGCATTGTCACCACTAGTACAACTCCAGCTGTCACCACAAAACCACTGAAATTGGTATATCTGCTTCCATTGCATACATATAATTAACTATAAAAACAGCGTTATCAAACGTGTAACGAATATATACGCGTCCCTTCTAGTTTTAGGTATTTCGTACAGTAGTAGCTGTTTGGTAGAAACGGGGCCAATTTGATTTGTGAGTGCTGTTTCTAGCTGACGTTGATTGTCACGCAAACTAAGATTCTTGTTTTCAAGAGTTCTACGTTACCGATGCTTCAAGCGTAAACTGAACGAGACGACTATCTTCCAGCAAGGATTTCTCAGATCCTATAATCTGGTCCACAAAAGAGTCATTCAGTACCTTCTAGACAGCCTTGCTGTCTAAAATCTCTACTCAAAATTCGACGGTAAAAATGCGCATATATCGTTCAATATCAGTTCGTTTTGCAAAACTCTGTCCAAAAAGGCCGTCCTTTGATCATGACGCCATCGGCTCTAACATGCAGGGATCAAAATAAAGTGCTCCTTAGCTTCTGTAAGACGCACAGGTATAAGGCAAATTTCCTTAAATACTCCTGCGCCCAAGCCATTCCTTGCATATCGTGTGCACTCGAATCTACAGTCAAAACCTTTGTAAAATGAAACGCAAGAACGCCTGTCGATCCAGGCAGCCCGCGTGATTTAACAACGCGCGTTGTTCGTGGCTATTGCTGTTCGAAGAGCGAAGGCAAGTCCGCCTCGCGGCCACATGGCGTCCCCAGCAAGCATAGCCTGGTGCGCTCTTTCCCTGGACCAACTCTCACATCGCGTGGGATTGCTCCGTCATAATTCTCGCTGCATGCCGGAGAGCCGTCCTTTGATAGTAGCGTTCACCAGCACATTACTGTTGCTTTTACAGAAAGCGCCTACGCATTCCCATATTTATGCAGTCATATACTTGTACAGTGGTCGATTGATGTTATTTGGTGCGAGAACGACAGGCTGCATACGTCTACAAAGCTGAAGGACGAGAAATAGAAGTAAATGATGCTGCATAGGAATATTCATATATGGTAACTACGCAAAGCATAATCTTCAGTTCTTATTATTCTTCCGTCTTGAAAGACACAAAAATTCGGAAGCAGTAGGGGAAGCAGCGTTGGCCGGTTATTGAGGGGTGGTTCTTGAGAAAATCTTCTCTGCCTATAAATATTCTGTACAGCACCGTCAGATGGCGCGTTCATATAAAAAAAAGTTAGGCAAGGTTTAACGACTGTTATACCCAAAGGTCAACCGATAGCATTTTGGCAAAAGCTTCGGCGAAGCTTGGAGGCTGCCTTCATATTGGGCACGGTCAGTTATGGTTGGACCTCGATTTCGGTTCAAATCGGCCAAGGTCAATCTGTTGCTATGCTCTGCTTCCCATAATTAAACCAAGGTCAAATCAGGCACGAAATGGCGAGCTACTTCGGCGTTGAGCAGAGCTACCGCTCTAAGAAAAAATTGCCTAAGAGTCACTGTCCCGCAGCAAGCAACGCAAAGCATACTTATCGTGAAGTGCGTTACATGGTTGCAATCACAAGCGTGACGGGTAGAGGTCCTTTTCAAAGGGCGAAAAGAGGGCGGTGTTTAGTTACCGAATGCATCGATTAAAATCCTTCATAGCATGCCCAACATGAACAAGCGACGTTGCACACGTGCTGCTGTCTTCCCGGCTCTCAGACTGAGTATTAGAGAGCCACATTTTGGGTTTCGTGGTTTAAAGTGCTGCTTCCTTGGGATAGATGCGCAAGAAGCAAAAGCCTGCCAATTAACTCTCTTTTGAACTAGTGCATAATACATAGCGCAAGGCCAACAACCGAGGCGACAAAAGGAAAGCTTCTGTTATGTGTACAACCGAAAGCATCTCGTTCGATATAAAGGACAGGCTTCTACCTATTGTATCACTGCTGGATACTCGGGCGGCATTGGGGATCGAACCACACACCTCCCGCATGCGAGGCGGATGCTCAAACCACTAGACCGCCGCTGCGGTCAAAATGATTAACATCTGCTCTTTTGTGCAGTGCTATAGCAGGACATACACCGTACTAATACTTCTCTACTTCTATACCAGCTTCTTTGAACCTTGGAGTAGTTACTGTTTTCATACAATGTTAGTCTAATTAAAGGCAGTCTACCTTAAGTGCAACTCTTTTAGCCGGTCCCAACAAGAACCACCCACTCTTTTGTCCTCCAGTTGGCACCTGCCATCTTTATATTTTTTCATAAAATTAACTTCATGTTATTTATTATACTTGCCGCGTTTTGCTTCCTAGTGCAAATAGGGGGCCGCCGCGGTGGCTGAGTGGTTATGGCGTTCGGCTATTGGCCCGAGAGACGCGGGTTTGATCCCGGCCGTGGCGGTCGAACTTCGATGGAGGCGAAATTCTAGAGGCCCGTGTACTATGCGATGTCAGCGCACGTTAAGGAACCCCACATGGTCGAAATTCCCGAAGCCCTTCACTACGGTGTCTCTCATAGCCTGAGTCGCTTTGGGACGTTAAAACCCCCATAAACTAAAACTAAACCTAGTGCAAAGAGATTTACAACCTATTCCTGAGGAAGGCTCCCGGGGGAAATACCAAATATTCCGTCCCATTTCAACTTCCTCCGCCTCAAACTTCCTCAAAGTCCAACGCCATTGTGTGTTGTTGCCATGGCTTAATCTTTCTTTATTTCTCCGAGTGAACTCACGCGATTTAATATTTTTTTTTCCATCTAGCGCGGTAGAAGACAGTTACTTCTGCTTTTTTCCGGATCGCTAAATTTATTTTTTCTCAGTAAACTCCGTCACCGTCGCTTTTTTTCGCGATTTATTGAGTGAGCTGCGGCCAAAGAACGTTTCTTCACGCGTCCCTTGTTTGCGGCAAAGTAACAAAGCGCTGGGAAAAAAAAGAGCCATAAACCCGTAGCGCATATGTTAGCGCTTAATTTCGCTAATGCGATTCAAAAGCCCAATGGTAAAAAAGTGCAAAAAAGTGTGCGATAGTCTGGCCATTGCGTTACGGTAATAAGAGAGAGAGAAGAGAGCGAAAGAAAAGAATAATGACAAAATAAAGGGCAGGGTTTGAAGGATAAGGAGTGAACTAATTCTCGGAACGCAAGGAAAAAGAGAAACGTTGACAGGGACGTTTATAAACTTTCCCGGAGAGTTTATGCACGGGTTCAAGTATAAGCGTATTGTGGAAAGTTTATTTTAGGAGTATTTTAGGCATTTCAGGAGCGTTAGAAAAATGGAATACCTGGTAGCAGGTGACGGAAAAAACGTAGCGCGGGAGCGTGTTTCGAGTCCACCGAATGCAAATTTCGCGATTCGATATTTGGTATTCAGATGCGTCTTTTTTATGGTTTCAAAATTGGCTGTTATTTTCCTGTTTACGCAAATTTTGTGCTGTTGCCTCTTCGCGCACTGCTTCCGGTGATTCGGCGAGTTTAATGGGAACCCCTGTTTTGTCATTTTGTCGCATTTATCGGTTGCTGAAAAAATTTCTTCCCGGTGGTGCCTATTTTCTGGCGTTTCGGAATTTCTCTAGTTTAGGGCCTTTTCAATCAGGAGCTAAGCGTCATGTGAAATCATGATCAGCATTTCTTCCTTGTGTTTTCATGCCAATTACAAGAATTTCCAGTATACCAGTATATTAATTTCGGTACTTCCCATAGCATACTATACAAGTCTTATTTTACACTTTGTTTTCTTTTTGTAACTTCTTGCAGTAGACGTTGGAGCGGGCTACGACTACAAATATTACTTCAGAAGAAAATTGTAAGCTTTAATAGAAATGGAAAAGTACCTATCTAAGGCAAAGTGCAACGCTCATTCAGACATATACTTAATTCCCTTCATATCTCTAATACAAAGAAGTGGTAGAGTAAACTAAATTTTTTTTCTTATAAAAGTATAGTTACAAGTTAACTTCGGGCTTTCTAAACTTCGCTGTTCTGAGAGGACTATGCTGGGGACTTTTATTACTCCTTTGCAATGAATTTCTTACGGTGGAGTGCGCTTTTTGAAATCCAGCTGTAAAGCCGGCCGATAGAGAGCAGGTCGTAGAAAGAGAGCAACAATGGCCCCAAAAAAGTGCGTAGAAAAAAAATATTTCAGTCCAACATACATAAGTTGTTAGTATGGTTCATTGGTGTGTTGAATTTTTATTCGCTCCTTTTCTGTAAATAAACAATAAAACATTGGAACGCCGGCTGGAACATCACACTGCACAAGACAGCTGCTACGCGAGATAAAAAAAAGAAAGATATCACGCAAGCTTTGATATGAGTTGCAAAATTATCTTTCCTTTCCGTTGGATAAGGTTTTGGGGGAATTTGCATGAGTCATGTCAGAACACGTGATTAAGGCGCCCTTCTAATATTGCATTGCTGGTATTTATTGCACAGCACTGCAGGCAGTCATGCTGCGCAGGCAAGAGTGGGTACACCAAGAAAGTGATCAGTATCTTAAATGCCCAAAATGAAGAATGTAGAGGAGAGAAAGTTAGGAGTGTGAGGCTTCCGTCCCTCTCTTGTTTATTCTGTATTGCGACGAAACCAATCCTTCATGCGCTCTTGCTCCGATGAAATATGGAATTGATGAGTATAGTGGCTTCGCCGCATTCAACGACGCATGCGGGCAAGCGGGCCCATCGCTCTACGGTGTTACAACGCGTAGTATCATCATGGAAATACCGTAAACGCATCTATCAACTGATACCACCTATTACCACTTTTATCTAGCCATTCGAAACCCTAGCAGCTCTTCCCATGGTGAACCTGTTCAGCATCCCGGACGACCTGGCCATTTGCGGCGGATCATCACTGGCGACAACCTGCGCATCGCCATCGAATGGTTCAAGGATGACCGGGAGCGGGGCCACGCCATTGAATCCTAGGTGGCCAACGATCGCACCTTCTTCACTAGCGTTCGCGGGATGCAGTCGGAAAACTACAGGGGCAGGTGTTCAACCAGGTAACGTCGGCGAAGACAGCCCCGATGGTGGTTGAAGGTTTGAGTTGCAGCAGCCTCTCGCTTCGCTTGCAAAATTTTGCATTCCACACACGCAGTGGCACGCTGTCCTGAGCAGCTTTTACAGTGACAGCAGTTAAGGGAATGCATCCCGGTTCTGCGGTGCCGGCGTTGGCGTTGGGATTCTCGAAGTAACATCGTGCTGCATTTATTGGTCAGCGTACAGTGGCGTCACGCATGACGACACGGCAACTCACCACGCAGATTCCGCAGCATACAGTGCCTTCACGCATGCACCACTGCAATACGTGTCATGAAGAAACACCACATCGAGCAGCCAAATAAGGTGACATAAGAAGCGACAGCAAAGCGATGTCATGCGCCCTCTGCCAAGTAATGTGCATATGTAATAAAAATCATTGATAAATAAATATTCCGCACTGCTAAGAGCTGTCGCTGAGCACGCTTTACACAATAGTAACCATCCTGTGAGGTTTGAACGCGAAAGAGTTTAGGCTCCTGTTCTTCAGAAAATCTGGCACTGTCGGCGGTGTCGTCCTTGCCAGCGGCGGCGGCGTTGTTAGCGAAAAAGCAGGTTACCCACCTGCCATCTAGGTCACGTGACCTTTTGACGTCATCACAGCCTTCCCACTGGATTGTGGGCAAAATGCCCACCATTTCAGGTGGCAGTTAAATTTATAATTTGTCGCGAGAATTTGCTCGGGAAGAGCAACCTGCGTCTCACAAGCCCTACTTGTGGCTTCGTGATGAAAGAGCCACCTGCCGGGACAGTGGAATATCACTTAACCACTGCACCACTACGCAAGGTGTGGCATGAGTACTCCCATTGATCTATGTATAAGTAGATAATGATCAATTCCGCATACATGGACATTAACCCATTAGCGCTATGGCTTCATACCCTTAAGGCGGAGCGTAAGTGTCCAGGCGTATCTACAAACCTGCGCAAACGCCGCACGCCACGAAGCGGTTCAACATCCCTTGCAAACAAGGCATTGGAATGCAGGGGTTTCAGTGGGAGCCCACTTCAACCGTCTCGGGGATGCTTCGACAACTATCGAGCAATGGAAAAATTTTGAGGTTCTACATTCGGCCGCTCTCAACCTTGCCCGTCAGCAGTGGCTATAGTTTCTCTTTGGTACGAGTGTATTTGGTGTGCTGGAGATAAAGTTTAGTCATCGCGGAGACGCGGTCTGAACCATGTGCGGGTTCGCGTGGTTGAGAATCTCATTCAGCGGCCATAAATTATTTTTTCCCGGTCCACTTTCCTTCACTTTCTCGAGAATCCAGAGTGAACAGACGCAGAAGACTTGAACCGCGCGGCTCTGACGGCACTGCGCACTGGTACAAGTCCCGAAAAGTCGGAGATGCCATGTAATAAAAATGTCAGCGCATGGATGGTGCATCGAGCACATGATTTTTGGAAACAAACGCGGCCCACCGAGAGCGTTAAAGGAGCCAGCGCTGGAACGCCTCATTAGTGTCCACATCAAGTCCCAGGGTGCTTAGGAATATGAAAGCTAAATGATGGATCCCAGGAGCAGGTTGCCACATGGTCGGGTATTGCCTTTTGATACCGAACCGCAACCCATCTAACATTAATGGTATCAAAGCGGGATGCATACTGTCCACCTATCAATATCTACTTCCCGACGGCTAAAAATCGAGAATAAGTGCACCACATTCGATTGACCATGTTTTTGATGCTCCCAAGGCCAGAAGTTGCGTTGGCATGTAAAGAGGTACAGTCGGGAGCCCTTTGCATTTGCTCTCTGGCGGCGAAGTGACAGGTAGTTATCCCATCCGTAGACGACCCTTCGTGAATCGTGTGCAACGCGAGCGGGCAATGATCGATTGAGGACGGGTGTCGACAGCATGCAATAAACTCGGCTGTCTTGACCATTACACCTTTCGCTTGCCCTCTGTGCCTAAAAGCAGCATGGTTTTTTTAACTGATCCTCAGGTACTCAACGTTGACGTAGCAGCTTGCTACCCTTCATGATGGCAGGTTTGTAGCAGCGCCAATAAAGCAGGCCATTATCGCTTAGGCATACGAATCTATTGTGCGCCCTATCGTATTGACTCTTACAGGTAAATATTAGGAGTATTAAGAGTGAATTTTCTCCTCTTATGATTCGCAACATTTAGCCGTTGCAGCAAATGATTCTTACCTAGAAGTTTTTAGCACACTTCTGGTATGGTTCTTCAGCGCCATATTGAAGAATCTATTTTGGTTCAATCGAATACTCACTGCTCGTTCCTAGCTGTTCAGTTCCTGTTTAATCCGGCACTTCGGTAACCGCAAGGCTTGAGGTGGCATGCTAGACAGCAAGCATAGAGAGAGAGAGAGAGAGAAAGAGGGAGAAAATAACTTATTTTTCTCGAAAAATTTGGTCGAACATGGGTAGAGCCCTTAGCCTAGGGCCCACATGGCCGCTGTGGCGATTTTGGTTCGGACAGTCAGCTTTCGCGGTTCTTCAAGGCTTCAGCGCTGGCTCCATCCGTTCCGTTGTAGCATTCTGTATTTTAGGAGCTGTTGGTATATTTTGGCCACCCCATGTAGTATGATATAAGGTAGGTTTGCCCCCATATCAGGGACATACGCTTTGATACTGTGTGGGTTGAATTTTGTTGAGAATGTGATGATTGGGAAAGGGTTTGACTCTATAAGTATCTGCAGTGAACCGATCGTTCTTTAGTGAGCCTCCAGTGAGGTGTTGAGTATCGCATGCGGGATCCTCGGAGATGTTTCAGCATAGCGCAGTACGTTTGGCGGACCGGTGTGGCATCCTATTAGTCATTTGCAGCTCGGCTAATATGGCCTCGAGCAACAGCATCGGCTACTTGATTGCCCTTGAGTTCGGCGTGCCCAAGAGTCTATATGAGGTCATAATGTGCATTTTTATACTCATATTCCCGCAGAATGCTTAATAATCTCCTTTTGTGAACTTCTGAGAGGCTGTTTGGGCGTTTCATATGATTTTCAAGGATTTGCCTCGTGAGTCGCCCTCAGCGATAGCTGAAGAGGAAGATGTCCCTTCCGGCTAGCTGTGTTTCCGCACCCCTCTACTTCTCCCCTTTGCGGTGTGAGCTGTCATGTTTTATGACCACTAAAATGAATCAACTTCTCAATACCCTTTCCATCGCGCTCCCGGCAGAAAAAAAAACAAAGGAGAAGTTTTCGCCGTTGCAAGAATACACCCCGTGAACAAAAAAAGGCACTGCGCCGGCGGCAATGATTAGTTTTTCCAGTTTCTCTGATGCTTCCTCCTTTGCGGTATTTCCACTTATTTCCAGCTGCGAAACCACACACAAGCACGAACTCACGACCCTCAATACCTGCCTCTAGCTGTAATTACATGCAGCGACCACGAATGCATAAGAGCACGACTCTCGCGTCGTCGGAAAATGCTTTCCGGGTGCTTGGTCTTGTGCTTATTTTGCATGAATTTGCATAAACTGCAAAGGATGGGCTGCGCACTGAAAAGCTTAACACGCGAGAAACGTCGGAACACGGGAGCGTGCGTTTTCGGGGGGAAATGTCTGATCAAGGGGTGCTTTTTAAAAACAAGTGCGCTTATTCATGTGCGAATAAACTTGCTTTTGACGCACGTTGTCTTGCGTAAAAGCACCTCTTCGTTCCTTCATTCAAACTCTTTTGTCCAATCGTTGCGTATGCAGCAAAACCTCGTTATAAAAAATAAAGCACGGTTCGATGGTTCTTTGTGTATACATTCTCTGCGGAAGATATCAAAATGTAGGCGACTGGAATACCAACTATAAGAATCATTTCTGATTTTTTTGTGTGAACCAACCACTTTAAACTGTTTTATAAACGAGCACGTTGCTTCGTCATTAGCTAACTTCGGCCCCCTTGTCGAGTGGGGCGATATTAGTTTCGTGTCTTTAGTTTAAAGACAACGGCTCATAGGCAAGGCTTATTAATGGCTTGAGTAAAAGAACATCACTAAATATTTGGTGGCATCTAACAAAGCCGCAGAAGAACCGACAACTGAGCTTGTTGGTGCATCTTTAAGCCGTGGTAAAAACAGCGCAGCGACGACAGACACAGAGAAGACAGAAGAAGACGAACAAGCGCTGACTAACAACTAAAGTTTATTGGAAAAAACACAGGTCAGTGCTTCTTCACGAATGTGAGATTAAGTATCTAGATTCGCACGATTAGAAGGATGTTAAGAGGGGCGTGTTCCCTGGTTGTTTTAGGAGTGTATTAATACCTGTGTTTTTTCCAATAAACTTTAGTTGTTAGTCAGCGCTTGTTCGTCTTCTTCTGTCTTCTCTGTGTCTGTCGTCGCTGCGCTGTTTTTACCACGGCTAACAAAGCCGATGTTCAGTTTTTAGGGAGGCTATTACCACCGAGTTCGCAACACCAAGTATTCTGATATTTCCTACATGTTTGATCGGGACCTTTATAAAGGCTACTAATAATTTTTTTTTATTTTACGTTGAATTTACGTTTTAAATATTGCTTCCTCCCCGCCGCGGTGGCTCAGTGGTTAGGGCGCTCGACTACTCATCCGGAGTTCCCGGGTTCGAACCCGACCGCGGCGGCTGCGTTTTTATGGAGGAAAAACGCTAAGGCGCCCGTATGCTGTGCGATGTCAGTGCACGTTAAAGACCCCAGGTGGTCGAAATTATTCCGGAGCCCTCCACTACAGCACCTATTCTTCCTTTCTTTCACTCCCTCCTTTATCCCTTCCCTTACGGCGCGGTTCAGGTGTCCAAAGATATATGAGACAGATACTACGCCATTTCCTTTCCCCAAAACCAATTATTAATAAATATTGCTTCCCTATTTGAGAACGCTCTCCTTTGCACTCGCTGAACCCTAAGATTTCGAAATATCCGTAGTTTCAGCATAAATGCATTGTATCTCCAAAGTCGATTCTGTGAAACATTTTTACATATATATACAAGCGAGCTTGGGCAAACAAAACTATAAGCGTACACCGGAGGATTGAAGAAAAAAATCACAACCAGGAACAAAATATTTCTTTTCCCATACTCACCTCACCTCTAGGAGATACACATTGCACGCAACTGCGTTAGTAAGAAGAAGATCGTTCCGTCATCTCCCATCGCCTTTCCGCCTCAGGAGGAGTGTGGAGGACCTCAGTAATTATGCAGCGGCTGGCCAAGCACACCCGGCACGCATCGCCCAGGCACCGAGCGACGCGGCCGAGAGACGACACAAGCCTTTCCGGACGACTGCCTCGATTGTTTGCAGCACTGACCGGATGCTTTTGAGAGTTCTTTTTTTTTATCCATACGCCGTGTCTGCTTCCGTGAGTTCGTTCTTCCCGAGCTTCGTGACAGCCCCTCCGGCGCCAGAGGACGGAGACGTTCCTCTTGGCGGAAAGCACTGTAGTAGCTGCCCGATACCGACCGCTGCGGTTGCTCGTTACGCGGATTGCTGCCGGAAGCGGACGCCGTCCCATAGTTCCTTTTGTTGCCGGTGGGTGGTTGCTGCAACGATAGCGTGCATCCAGCCGTCTTTGAGCACGTCTGCCAATTCAGCTTGCGTGCTCATGGTCAGGGAACTTTCAAACTCACGTTACGGTGCCATAAAAGTTCCGGTTTTGTTTGCTTCCTGAAGAGTCTATGACTTGGCTTCTTTAAGGCAGCTTCTTGGCTGTCGAAGAAAGAGAACGATTGTTTTGAAGGCAGCGGAAGTCTTCTGTTCATTCAGTAACGTATCTTGTTCCGGAAGACTGCAACTTTGTTTCGTTTTACGACTTGAGGATTCTTCATACAACTTTGAATATCAACTAATGATCAGAAATCTAGCACAGCTTTTGAATCCCAAAAGTTTGCACTAATGGAATGTTTACGAAACATGTAAGATATCATGTTAAGCTTTCAGCGGCATTGAAGTTTTCAGGCATGCTTACATTTCTATTTGGCGGGTCCATAGCGGACTAGCGCACTTCGTAACGCCAGTAGCAACGATGACGCAGAGTATAACGGCTTTGTTTACATGATACAGTGACTCGATCAGGGACGTATACAAGAGGAGGGGAGGGACCGCCCCCCCCCCCCCCCCTAGCAGCGTTCTTGTTAGGCATAGGCCCTGCCTCCCCCCGGACTTCGCCCTATAGAACTGCATTGGGCCCCTCCCGAAAAAAAAAAATTTCGGCTACGTGCCTGAAATCGATACTGATGTGTTGCACTTTTGGGAAACTAGCTACGAGCGCAACACACAGCTCAAGTGACAAAAAAAGAGACGAGAATAAGAAAAGAGTGTCAATATGCGCGAGACATCCCGCTAAATATCAGATATAAACTGAGTGTCTGTTTACACGGCGAATTGAAAAAGCGCTTGTGAAGCGGTATTTATCACAATGCTCAGTAAGCACCTTGACTTTGTACTCAATTGATACCGGCTGCAAGTGAGTCCGAGATAACATTGCGATGCAAAATGAATTCCGTTCTTGAATAACCATTCAAAAATGCTGATGAAAGTAGAAATCATTGTGCACGATATTTTCATCGTCATGGAAATGAGACCATTACCACTGCCTATATCAATTGTTTTCGCTTTTGTCACTGACAATTTCAAGCACAATCACAATGTTTACACACTCCCAATAGATAACAAGGAGAAGCTTGCACCCCTAAATGGTACGGCATTGTTTTCATTTGCAGTGCTTTTTGTAGATTGTGGGACATTTTCAGTATAAGTCTAGAGATGAGAACTTTGTGAGTCTTTTGTCCGCGTTTTTATCGTGAGCTTCTCTTACTGGTGGCACATTTGTAATGTAAGATTCAGACGCTGACAGTGGCCTACGGGGAAAAGCGTGACTCTCTCTCGTTCCGCCGTAGGAGAGCCGTTCATCTCGACGACCTGAACGCGCGATAGGCCCGCCTTCATCTCCGCCACTGAACAGGGGTGATTGTTTACCTTCGACGCTGTGGCTTTTGGCCACTAGAATCAAACAGCTTGGCGCTTGAAGAGGAGAGAAAAAGATGGACAGAAAGCGTCTACGGGAATTCACCCGTCCGCTGTGCCTTAATACCAGCCCTATCGCCCATTTCCTGCGCTGAAAGAGAATTGCAGTCGTCAGCTCACTTGGATGATTCCAGCTCTGCCAGCACCTGGCTTCACAAAGCACCTAAAAGGCATCCAAAGTGTTGCACCTAATTCACCAGATTTCTTAAAAGTCAGGCAGTTCCACGTCCTCAGTAACCCGCCTCCTCGTCCTCCCTGTGCCGCATCCATGATTGATACACCAAACCAAACTTCACCATATATGACACGCACAGAATGGGATAGCTTTGAATCTATGAGCCGAGCAGCGATTCGTTTTGTCACGGGATTCCCCCAAATTACCTCTATTTACTTCCTTAGGTAAAAGCGCAATTAAATGCGCGCGTTTTTTTTTTAGAATCATGAATCGTAATTAATAGAACGTTCGAGTCTTACAACATGCACGAGGAGATTCCAAAATCCTAAGACATTATTGGGACCTCTTTTACCAACGATTAAAAAGTATATAAGATCTATGGGGCAAAAATGTGACAGATCAATGTAGCAGAGCATATGGATCATTCCACGCCAAACGTCCAAGTCGCTGCGCTCGACCATCTCCAATTTGTGCAAAAAAACTCAAGTAAACTTTCTTAATGTGCGTAATCACAGCATGAAATATTTTTGGGGAAAAAATTATTATTGATGTGACGTCGGTTTGAATATTTAGAAAAGGCGAGAAACCAAGCAATGCTCAATAATTAATAAAAAAATTTAAATTTGTAGACAACACTCCCCAATTTTTTCATTCACCTTTTCGGAGATTTTAGCTTTCGACATAATTGAGAGCATGCAGCTTTATAGGGCGTAAACATTTTTAAAAATCGAAAAAAAAGTACAAAGATGACCCATATCTAACAAATGTAACGGATCAAATATCTAAATATGTACATAATCTAAGAAATGTGACAACCGACCTTCTTACAAAATTTCACATGTTTTAGCGAACATGAACACTCTTCCATACTTATTTCCAAAAGAACACTTACTGAAATAAGTAGAAATGAGAGCATCGTTACCCACTCGAAAATGTGCAACACAGTTAGTATGCTGCAACAAAAGAAATTTGGCGTACTGTAGGTAACACTCGTTGGCATAATATATTTATTAAGCTTTCTTTTAAAATCATAAAGTTTTGATGCTTTAATATCCAAAGGAAGTGTATTCCAGAAGGAAATAGACGAAAAATAAGCACATTTTTTCCCATAATTTCTAAGTACCTTTAGTAAATGATTTTTGTTAGGAAGAAACTTGCTGACAATACTATTTACTAAAGGTCAATAGGGAACCAGACTGCCACAAAAGCAGTATTTACCTAGTGCCGGTTATATCTATTGCCAATTTATATAACTGACCATTTTTATCTATTGAAACAAAAAATAGCAAAATTTAATACCAAAGTATAATGTTATGACTCTGTAATAATATTTTTACATATTGATTGTCTTCACGATCTGAATCACTAGCATTGCCAAGCTCGGTGCATACGACGCCGCACTATCCCTGAAGCCACAGCTCTTGCAAGGCGGCTCTGTGTTGCCTCTCGAGTGATGCCTGCCTCGACCCCTGGAGCTTTATTATCACGTTACGGATAATCGCCCTATGAGCCCTATATACACACAATCCGTTAGCTACCTGAGTAAGTCTAGTGTGCGTGTGTGTGTGTGTGTGTTGGGGGGGGGGGGGGGGATGGCGCCTGCTCGGCGAGTGATATGTCTCCCTAGTGACAAGCTATGCATCTCGACGCTAGTGTGAGTGAAGATCACATGGCCAAGTCTATCGCTTGCCCCGATGGGTTGAAAGGAATAGCAGCATGTTCATACGCTTCCCCCCCACCCCCGCCTTCCCGCCTGGCCACTTCCGTCAATGCTTGGACAGAGGATGCATTATGCATCCTCTGGCCGCTTCATTTGTCCTCTAGGAGCCACAGTATCACTATCGGAGACTCTTCAGGTGCTATCCGCAGTCGGCGGCGTGTGCTGAACTGCGGAGTTTTGGCACAAGAGATATGGGACTTCATTGACAAATTCTCCATCACTGTACGAGTACAATGAGCCCGTCAAAATTCACACCCCACACTAACCTCGATGGATGGAGCAAGCCACAACCCGGCACCTCTTCGTCTCCTTCAATCGGTTTTTTGCCTCTGAGGAGACAAAACTCGTAGAAAAAATTCGAGGGGACTCTCAAGATCCGCCTTGAGTGTATGACGCGATAGCGTAGTGGGTTATGGATTCCCCACCTAAACCAACTTGATAATTTTTTTATTTATTAATCATTCCGGGATTTTTCGCTCACGGCCAACGCCTTCGACGCCCTGTGAACTTGGTGCTGCTGATACGGTGAAATGGACGCGCGGAGCGGCAAACCACGTAGAAACGCTGCCAGGCGCCTTCCCGAAAAGCGTGGGACTCAAGTTGCTTTCGTAGTTCAAGAAAACCTTCAGAGCACCATACTAGCCTTTCTTCCACCGCGCGGCACGAAACTCCCAGGCAGCCTTTCACGCTGGGAAGAGGGTTTGCTTCGAAGGTTATACGCCTCCGTGTCGATCTTACCCCTGCGGTAACCTGGTTGTGGCAGATGCAGTGCCACGCCCTATTCGACGACTCCTGGCCCTTATATTCCACTCCTGACTGCTAGGTGGACGCGAAACACCTACCGTGGACCTGCTCCTCCCTGCATGCCCTACAGCTAAAACACCTGCTCCGATGCGGATTGCCTCCTTGTCGACCGCCGGATGTGATAGCTTGGATCTCAGGGCGCTACCACCGGGCACTGCTGGACTTTTTTCGGGAGTCTGAGGTTTACCTGCAGCTGTGCGATGCTACTTTATGCCAAAAGGCATGCTGTCGCAATAAAAAAACTAGAGGGGACACTTAATCTCCGCCTTAAGGGTATATCATGATAACGTGATGGTTAAGGTTTATATATGCGGAATTGGTCATTCTCGACTCTACATTCATAGATCCCTGGGAGTCCTCATACCACTCCTGGCGCAGTGGTGCAGCGGTTAAGTGATGCGCCACTGTCCCGCGATGGGAGGCGCTGCCACCGGTTGGACTTCCCACCCAGGTTGCTATTCCCGAGCAACCTCTCGCGAGCAGTCATTAACTACCACCTGCCACGGTGGTCAGCTTGTTCACAATCCGGTGGGCAAGTTGCGATGACGTCTCAAGGTCACGTGACTTAGGCAGCCCACCTAGGTTTCCTGTCCGGGGATTTTTCGCTCACAACGCTTGCGACGAAGGCGACACCAGATAATTATGCAAAACGGGAGCCTTAGCGCTATCGCGTTAAATGTTTACAGCCTCTTGATGTTCCTCCTTTTTTGTGTCTCTATATCAGCGAGCTACGGAATGCGAACCGAGCTTCTCGAATCCCTGAAAAAAATTATGTGTAAGTACATTCGTCATGCTTTGGCGCTTAGTATCAAGTGCAGACATTTACGCAACCACTGCGGCCGGTACTATCAAAATATAACGCCGCTGCAAGTTTAAATAAACAGCCACGAAAATGTGTCTGTACACGTGTGCCTCGAAATACCGAGATGCTCACTATACCGAAATTCACGACCTGGGCATGCAAAGAGCACGAGTATCAACGGGGCCTGCACCTGAACCATGGGCAGACGTTGGGCGGCAAGGCAACTGTAGACAGCCAGCTGACGGCGCCGAAGGCGCTGGCTTTCTGTTTTCCAGTTAACCCGCAACATCAATTTTCTCTTAAAGCAACATTGTCGAAAGAGTACATGTTCTGGCAAACAAGAATAAGGCGTCTTTTTCGTTAATTAAACGGTTTATCATAAAGCGCCAATTTCTGCTAACCATGCAAGGTAACAAGAGGAGCCAGACAACTCTTGTTGTTCGCACGTACATTACTTGTAAAATTACTACCTCCAAGGATGTTATGTAAAGTGGACAGTTTTATATGCCATGGCAATATTGTTGCGACCGGGGGTTTATTCAGACCACGACAGCGACTGAAACCAGCTGGGTCCGTTTGCCGAGCACGAGCTGCAACCAACCATCTCGTTCTCCTCCTCTTCTGCGTACACAGCGATGCCGACCAAGATGGCGACCAAATAGACTAGGCATCGCGGCTTCATGGGCGTCACACGTCCCCCTACGCAGCCGAAGCCGGCAGGGCGATTCAAAAAGCACCGCGCGAATGGTAGGGCTTCAGCGGGCAACATAGGTCACCTCATTTCGTGCAGAACGACGGCCGCTTGCCGTGAGACGCGCTATGCGGTAGTTGAGCTCACTAATTTTCTCAATAATAACATAGGGTCCATCGTAGTGGCATACTGCTTCTGGGACAGTCCCCGCTTTCGGACAGGCCGCCACAACAAGACCAAATCACCAGGGCTGTCGGCGGTGGGCATCGTATCGCGCTTTGGACCGATCTTGGGAGGCGAGGATACGAAAGCGGGCAAGGCACCGGGCCTCTTCGGCAAGACGAAGTGTCTCGGTGATGAAGGGATCTTCCTGAGGCTCGGCAGAAAATGGTAGCATGGTGTCCAGGGTATAGATGAGAGGGCGAGCATGTAGTAAAAAGAAGAGGCTGAAGCCAGTAGTCTGATTGCGCGTGGTATCGAAAGTGTAGGTGATGAATGGCAGGATTCTGTCCCAGTTTTTGTATTTTGAATCAACGTACATTAATTGACAGCATTCTGGTGATCATTCCGTTCGTGCGCTCAGTTAGCCCACTCGTCTGGGGATGGTAAGGCGAGGAATGGCGAAAATGCGATGCGCAAGAACGGAGAAGCTGCTCCACGACGTCAGCGGTGAACTGCCGGCCACGGTCACTGATGATAACTTTTAGGCGTCCATGGCGGAGAACTATGGAGCGCAGCATAAACGAGGACACATGATACGCCGTAGACGAGGGTAGGGCGGCCGTTTCACAATACCGAGTAAGGTAATCAACACAAACCACTATCCAGCGGTTCCCGTGATAGGATTTGGGAAATGGCCCAAGGAGGTCTATGCCCACTTGCTCGAACGGTGCGGCAGGTGGTGTCACAGGGTGAAGCGGACCAGATGCAACGCTAGTATGGCGCTTATATAGTTGACACTGAGCGCAGCTGGCGACGTACCGTTCAGTCGTGGCCCGCATTTTCGGCCAAAAGAAGCGGGCCTGGCTTCGGTAGAGTTCGTGCTGACCTAAGCTATCCAGATGTAGGGTCGTCGTGCATGATCTGCAAGACAGAGGTGTACAGGCTCTTTGGAACTACCAGGAGGAAGCTCTGGCCAGTAAAAAAGTAATTTTTCTTCCATAGCAGACCATCTCGCAAGCAGAAGTGGTTAGTACCGGATATGGTCTCCAGCCTCCGCAAGAAGAGACCGCAGGGTTGAATCTCGCTGCTGTTCCGCTTTGAATGTGGTGAAATCAGGAAAACACGGTGCTACTGACGCGACGCAGTGGTCGAAATTATCTATGTGTGACTCCGTCTCAGGTAGCGGCAACCGCGAAAGACAGTCCGCGTCAGCGTGCCGGTGGCCGCTCTTGTAGGCGACTGTGTAGTCCAATTATTGTAGCAGTAGAGCCCACCGTGCAAGGCACCCACACGGGTCCCGAAGGTTAACGATCCAGCAGAGGGAATGATGGTCGGTGACGATGGTGAACAGGCGTCCGTATAGATATGAACGGAAACGCTGCGTGGCGAACACGACGGCCAGACACTCCTGCTCGGTGACCGTATAATTGCGCTCCGGCTTACTGTGCGAGTGACTCGCATGCGCACCAACGTGTTCTTTGTTGTCGAAGCACTGGACAAGCACAGCGCCGAGGCTAACACCACTGGCGTCAGTATGAATCTCTGTGAGAGCGGAGGAATCGAAGTGGTGAAGTACAGGGTGGGACGTAAGAAGGAATTTTAGGCGGCGGAGGGCGGTGTCGCACTTAGGGCTCCACTCGAAAGCCACATCTTTCTGAAGCAGGCTTATCAGGCTGTATGCGATGTCCGCAAAGTGATGAATAAAGCGGCGAAAGTATGAGCATAAGCCCCGGAAACTTCGCAGCTCTTTGACAGAGTGTGGCGGCTTGAACGACTCGACAGCTGCAGTCTTGGCTTGATCAGGTCTGACGCCGTCCTTGTCTACGAGGTGTCCAAGCACTAACTCTTGACGTGCACCAAAGTGGAACTTTTTAGAGTTAAGCACAAGGCCAGCTTTGCGCATGCAGTCCAGGACGAGAGTTAAACGGTCCTTGCGCTCACTGAACGCCTTTCCGAAAATAACATCATCTAGGTAGCACATGAATATTTCCCATTTCAAACCACGGAGTATATTGTCCATAAATATCTCGAAGGTGGCGGATGCATTGCAAAGGCCGAATGGCATTACATTAAATTGATAAAACCCGTCAGGCGTAATAAAAGCTCTTTTCCTTTGTCCGCCAGATGCATGGGGATTTGCCAATACCCCGACCGGAGGTCAATAGAAGAGAAATAGGAGGCTGAAAAAAGGAAGTCGATGGCATCGTCCGTTCGAGCAAGCGGGTATACGTCTTTTCTTATGACGGCATTTAGACGACGGTAATCTACGCCGAAACGCTATGATATATCCTTCTTGCGAACAAGAATTACAGGAGCAGCCCAGGAACTTGACGACTCTTTGATAACACCTTTGGTTAACGTCTCCTTCACTTGTTCATTGGTCACCTTGCGTTCAGACGGTGACACTCAGCAGGGCTTTTGTCGGGTCGGAATGTGAGGCGCCAGCGTCAACCCTGTGCAG
The DNA here is from genome assembly GCF_052857255.1 of Amblyomma americanum. Classification (NCBI taxonomy): domain Eukaryota; kingdom Metazoa; phylum Arthropoda; class Arachnida; order Ixodida; family Ixodidae; genus Amblyomma; species Amblyomma americanum. The sequence goes on from NC_135500.1 coordinate 143,779,155, forward strand.
GGTCCGAGACGAGGGTTTGGAAGGCAGCGTATTCCGGCGTTTCGTGGCTGCATGACGCAAGCTTCAGGCCTTCAGGCAGAACTACAGATTCTGTCGAACAATTCACTGTCCACAGTGCAGTGCGTCTGTTTGTGACGGAAACCACTGCATGAGGAACCAAGATATTCTTCTTCATGCAGGTCAAATTGTTTGGCTCCACAGTCGCATCAAACACGTCGAGAGTGGTACTGAGGCAGGAAACCGGTACGCATACAGCTGAAGGAAGAGGAACGAGAGTATCTCGGGTAAAACAGAACACATTCTCTCCACTGCGAGAGCCTTCCACAAGGCCACTGGTGAAACATTTGTCGACGCATAGCTCCCCGGTGTGACAGTCGATGTTAGCGCCACACATCTGCAAAAAGTCGAGGCCAAGAATAACGTCGTGCGTCGATCGAGCGAGCACCGCCATTTCTGTGCTGAACACCTGACCACTCAAGGAAACCTTAACACTACACACTCCAATTGCAGGCAACGGTTCGCCACTCACACCAGAAAACTCGACATTTTGTCCCATCGAAACAAACCTTGACGTCCGAGGCGACACTTAAACGCAGAACTCATAACTGAAACAGTAGCACCGGTATCCACTAGAGCCAACACAGGTACACTATCCCCTAGCACATTCACTTTGTTCCCTAACATAACAAACGACAGGGGTATCTCTTCCGGCGGTAGACTTCCAGCGACCTCACCTCCATCGGTCGCGCTGACTAGTTTTCCGGCGGAGGCGAGAAGGAGCGGCGTCGGGGTGATGGAGATCGACGAGTGCGGAAAGCTGGAAGCGGTGTCACACTTGTATCCGATGCCAGCGAACGATTCTGCGTTTGTGCAGGCCATGGGCTGCCGGAATCAGGCGGGTAGGATGGGCATCGAGAAGGAACGGGTTGGTAATCAGGCCGCGGAGGATAGGAAGAAGAGCCGTAATGAAATGGTTGTCGGCGGGGACAAAATCAGGATATGTGAACGGGCTGACCGCAGCGGTAGCACAAAAGAGTGGGACCACGAGCAGGCTGCGCCGGCAAGTAGTCATCATACGAAGTACGGGGCCGGAAGTGCTCGTCGTATGTGGCCGGCGTGTGCTGGTAAAAGCGGGACCGGTGGTCCAGGGCGATCGCTGTATGTTGCTCGGCCGTAGCCCTCGGGGTACTTGGTGTTCCTCAACGTCCACCACATTAAAGGCGGCTGGCGGAGGAGGGCGCGTGGGAGCGCTGAGAAATTCCGAGTGAGTTCCAGCGACCTGGTCATGAACGATCTGGCGGATCGTGGAGGCCAGATCACATGACGATGGTGTGTCTACAGCTGCCACCATCGTCACCCCGGTCAAACGTCCAAATTTCGACGTGATGTGACGCATTTTCAATGTCACAAACGTTCGACAGTGCTGCATGCCGTCGGACACGGACTCCAGACTTTCGTTTCAGATCAGAAAATTGTAAATGTCTTCAGGGAATCCTTTAAGTGAGTGGCCAACTTTGTCCTCTTTAGTCATGACAGGAGAGACGACCTTGCATAACCTGACGATTTCTTCAATGTAATTCGTACATGTCTCACCGGGAAGATGAGCCCTTTGCGCAAGCGCTTGTTCAGCCCGCTTCTTCTTCGCGACTGAGTCACCGAAGCAGTTCTTGAGCTCCTCTACAAAGCGGTCCTGTGTCGTAAACGAATCCTCGTGGCTTTCGTACCTCGTTAGGGCCGTGTAGGTTTGAGAAAAGACGACGCTGGCAAGTCGAGCCGAGGAGTTCCACTATGGCGACTCACCCGTTGGTAGTAGGTGAGCATTCATCGACGTTGTCGCTGGATGAACCCGCAAACGACCGTGGCTCCCGGTGATGCTGCCACGAACTGCTGGGCACAGGCCTCGGAGCGTCGCCGTCTAGGGACATCATGGGAACAGAAGGTGGCAGACCAACAATGCGACGACTCCGGCGAAGGTGAAGCTGGAGATCCGTCTTCGGGGAACTTGTATACACAGCACTTCCACCAAGATGTTGCGACCAGGGGTTTATTCAGACCATGGCGGGCGACTGAAACCAGCTGGGTCCGCTTGCAGAGCACGAGACGCAACCAACCACCTAGTTCTCCTCGTTTTCTGTGTACTCAGCGATGACGACCAAGATGCCGACAAAATAAACTAGGTGTCATGGGCGTTCATGGGCGTCACACTATCTTCTCGTCTCCACCGGCATACCTATGCCTACGCAAAGACAGCTGCTTCGACTTCGTCCTAGGATCATCATGTTGACACTATGCTTAGCTTGGAAGAAAAACTCAGTGACGTCACCAATCCAAAAAGATTCCATCATTACCTACAGAGCAATGAGTAAATGGAGCGCTGCTGTTTCCACTTCCCTGTCAATCGAATTTCTCAGGGTTGATAATTTGACCACCACTGCTTGCTATATCCAACGACCAAGTTTTCGCAGCAGTACTGTCGTAGTTTGGTCTGATGTTAAAAAAGTGCGGGCGCATTTTGTGTTCGCGCGTTTGCGTTCGTGTGCGTGTGCGTTTGTGTGTGTGCATGTGCGTGTGTGTGTACTTGCGTGTATGGTATGGTATGATATGGTACAGTATTGTATGCTTTGTTATGTTGTGCTACATTATGCCCTGCTATTTTATGTGAGTTATGTGAGTTTCGCGTCCCATAACAGCTCGTGGGTTACCAGGTCGAAGGAGATGGCTCTGACAATGGCAGCGTCAGATTAGAGGCGTTTCTGAGCGTCGGTGCTATGAAGTTTTGTCACATGCTGAATTAATGTCGCACCAGCAGCCATTTTTAACCTAGCTGGAAAATAAAAATAGAAAGTGGATAAGTAACCCCATACCCTAGGGATGTTTTAGCGCTAGCATTTGGATTGACAGGCCAATCATCGCGCTTTCCCCCACGCAGGTCTTTTCAATTTTTTGAATCGATTCAGTGCCCGCGCGAAGCGGGTATTCAGGCCTCACGATATGGAAGATATGAACGCTCCCTTCAGCATGTCTCGTGAGCGATAACTGTTCGGGACATTTTCGCGCTCAGCATATGTTGGTTTCGCACTTAGATATATTTATGATGGGTTTGTTTTGTTTTGTTTTTAGTTTTCTCTCATTATTTCTGCGGGGCCGCCTTCTTTGAGAGCTCTTTAATAACAATAATAATAATAATAATAATAATAATAATAATAATAATAATAATAATAATAATAATAATAATAATAAAGAGTATTCATATCATTATTTATCATTGGAGCATGATAGGCTTAGTTACTTATGCGCCATTAAACTGACGCATACAACATTCTTTATGACGAAATATAAGTACGCTGGAATAAACAGCTGGGACAATAGCTTGACGAGCTCTTGCTATCCCTATGCCCGCGATAATAGATAAGCATTTTAGAATATTATATAAAATTATTCTGAGCGATGCGCTAGGAGTCTTCATGTTGCCTGTACCAAAATCTTTGAGTGAACATGTCTGTTCCTCAACTGCGTCGGCTATGCACGCAGGTGAACTCATCAGGAGACACACACCAGCGCCGTACGTGCGCACACGCGCACACGTATTCCACATTTACCCTTCCCGTTACGGCGCAGTTCTTTCATGTGATGTAACACAGAACTTTCGATACGTTTAAAATTGCATTTAAGTTGTGTACGGAACGCCAAACATAACTCTACTCAAGTTCTAAAATGAGAACAACTTGCAGATCATCAACTGCTGTGATGGGTGAAAGTTGTGGCTGTGTACCTTTGTAGGAGTCATGCGTGCCACTCTCAACGTACCCTGTCCCGCCCTTGACCTAACCTACGTTATGCCTATTTTGCCACTATGCCCGCAGGAAACACGCTTTCCAGAGTTGCTCGTTAGGTGGGTTGGTATGTACACACGGCAAAACCTTTAAGTGGCGCGATTTTTGCATCCGTAAAAGGCTTCTCTCAGCTAAAACGGTGGCATACTCATGCTGTAATATGACGCGTGTGGTGCCATTTGGTGCTCAATTATTTTTTTATATTATGCTTGAATATTGTAATTGCGCGAATAAATCAGAAATATTAGTAATCTTCACCGTCCAAAACAAGGGTGATACCTAGCAATGATTCTGGTGGCGCAATTGGACTTACTCTGGGTAAACGACTTGTCTAGCATGGGAGGGGAAGTAGTTTACCCAGAGGAGGAAGCGAAATGAGCCAGAACGATTGATGCGCGTGCCGCTTGTTATTATTGCTTCCTATCTGTTGTAATGTGTTGGTACCGTATCGGTGCCCGCAACTTTTATACCCGGTCCGAAGTCGTTCGATAGCTTGGGCGTCCATTAGTGGGGATACAAAATACTTTGGTGCAAAGTGAAAATAGATCTTTAAAAAAAGATACCAGGAAGCATCGGTTCTCTGAATGTGTGTGCCCTTTTGTTAATGCAAATTTCCTTTTTGCCCAAAATCGGTTTCATTAGCATGTACTTGTCAGCTCAGCAAGTTCTTCAATACACAGGCATGGTTGCAGAAAGCATAAATGTATTTAAACAGGACTGGTATTTTAAGGTCTTTCTTGTGCTTCTCAGGTTGGGGCTACTTGGTGAGCTCTGTGTTAAACATGCTATTTTATATAAAAAACGTATTCCAAGTCATCGCCGGAAAATGCTCACGATTTTCTGATATCCACTTCTACTGCACATCCTTTCTTACCTAATCCCATCATGCCAAACCATCAACGGTAAATGCGCAGAAATGTTTGATATACACTGTATAGTCCTGTGACTGTTGTTCACTACGTTGTTCATCAAAAGTTCAAAACGCCAGCAGCAACTATACTAGTCGACATTATTTTATATCTCCTGCACCTTCGATTCAGTCATGATGTATACTCCAATTTAAAAGTCGCTATAAAAAGACGCACGCTCTGGCCCAGCCGCCGCGGTGGCTAAGTGGTTACGGCGCTCGGCTGCTGGCCCGAAAGACGCGGGTTCGATTCCGGCCGCGGCGGTCGAATTTCGATGGAGGTGAAATTCTAGAGGCCCGTGTGCTGTGCGATGTCAGTGCTCGTTAAAGAACCCCAGGTGGTCGAAATTTCCGGAGCCCTTCACTACGGCGTCTCTCATAGCCTGAGTCGCTTTGGGACGTTAAACCCCCATAAACCATAAACCAAACACGCTCTGGCCCTCCGGACATGCTGCGCTCAGCGGTAACTTGACGTGCATCATCCGCAACTTTCCCCGTTCACTTTCCCCGGTTGCATTTGTGCTTCACAGAGCACATTCAACAAGCAAAGTTTTACGTGGTAGCGCCAAAACAGCAGAGATAGAGATCACCCTGTCATCCAACACAGCCCAATTGTTTTATTTTGATTCCCTGTCAGAATGACAGCAGCGGGAAACCTATGCAGGTGTGTGTGATAGAGCATGCAAGTTAGATATTTAAGCCGCTACGTTTCTTTGCATATGCGCGCTTGCCTTGCCAGAGCGGTGGCACTCCTTATTTTTCCCTCAGTGCTTGTATTTAATTTTTTTTTTGCCTCTCAGTAACCCTGCATGAACCAGTCGCTTAACATTACATTGAAACGCATATGTCGTATATCGCCCCTGAAGTCAGCTGCAGCGTCAGTCTTGCGTGTTTTTTTTTTTTACTTTCTCGGCAAAAGCTGTGACAACGTTCACCGCACTCCTCCCCACGAGAAAGTGCGCTGTTTTCGCCGTGAACACCGCCGCTCGCAAAAACTGTCTGGTAAATGAAGGACATTTCCGGAGACTGCACGCTTAATTAGGGGCGAATGATTGATGACCTCGGCGTTCCCGGAAGTTTAGCTCTAGCATGAAGGAGCGCCGCCGTCGTCGATGATATGGCGCCCCCTTGACCTCACTCTCGCAGAAGTTCACACAATGGAATTGCTGGGTGATTGACTGAAACATGTCCTCCAACAAATACACTTCATGTGCACATTACTAGAGGCATCTGTGTGGGCGCGGGGTACCACTGTAGTCACGGAGACCGAGGCGGAGGCTGATTCGGTCGCCACTGAGAGCCAAAAAGCACGGTTCTCAGGCCTTCAGTACTAATTACCGGAGTCGATATACGTGCTCCGGCGAATCACAACAGGGAATTTTGTGAGCTTTCACCTGCTTAGCTTCAAATGCTTATGCAATTCCCGGACCATGTGGGCAGCGGTCGCCGGGCTTCGGCAGTGGCTGCACATGCCTTCGTAAGAATCAGTGTTGAAACTCCTTGCCGCGAGACCTAGGTTAGAGGAGGTTGCCAGGCGGTATAGTCGAGCCTGCATGCCCCTCGGCAGCTCCTCCAGCATAGGTGTAGGGCATGGCTGGTATCCATAACGTTGTTCTCGTTCGCTGCGTAGGTGCTGAACGGAATTGTCATGTCGCTTCTTCACAATTTGTTTGAAGGTAGAGGGATCCAATGGGCAGGTGTGTGTACCCGCTAAGGTGGTAAGAGCATTCGGTGCGGTTGCCTTCTTCGATGCTGCTGCTCGCACCTCACTGTTCGCCCTCTCACTGCCTGTGACGTTGAGTGTGCAGGCACCTAGGTAATCGCAGCAGTAATGTTTAGTCTGAGGCGCAGTTCCTGAAAGCGAGTGACTTAATCACCGGAGACAGCAGTGTATGTTGATGGGTTCACGCTCACTCGCGCGCACGCTTCATGTGCCCTAGATGAGCCAGTAAAGAGTTAGAGCCTGTGCCTTGAGTCCTGTCGGGGAAATGTTCGTAGGGTCTACCGTGTTCATTGAAGACAGCCATAAGTTCTACCTCCACACTGTCGACGTCATCGACGATGGGGAGTTCAGTCACAGTTACCACGAGATGGGCGAGGACAACCCACGCCACTGTCCTGAAACGCTTTGGGAACTCTACACTCGTTGCAAGTCCATATTTCACAAGCGAACTTTTTGAAAATTAGAAAATTGTAAGACACTGTTATAGAAATATTGAAGCTAATGGTCCATTATTCTGATACATAGTAGAATCTTTCTTTTAAAGTATTTCAAGCGATTGCATTGAACATTTAGGGCTCCTGTAGAAAACCAAATGGGAGCGCTTCTGACGATAGCAAAATCGTGAATAAAAAAAAATACAGGACTGCCATCGGGTGATCTTCGGATATATTTATTGTTATATTGAAATCTTACGTTACATGAAAAAATTGCGTTCATAAACGTTTTCCCGCTCAAAAATATTTTTGTCCACAACTGGTAGGTATGGTAGTGCCTCAGGCTGCGTATTGTCGCTGTCACTGCCATATCGGTGTATATTATATTATTGCACTAGGCTACTGCTGCGCGACTTAGCAAAGAGGTGTATCGCACCCAGTTGCCACATCATGGAATCGTATTTCGTGGCAATGGGCTGTCATTTGTGAGTGAAACTGTACGGACCCATGGAGGACAGATGTAATCATTTGACGGGTGAACCTCTCTGTTTTGTGCAATTCGAAGTTTCTCCCAGATTTAGAATTCTCCGGGCGCGCAGCTCAGATGGTTCCTCTGGGCAAGGATCGCCTGTTCAGCAATATCTGAAAGCAGGTTCATACCGCCGCGCATATAAGTCTCTAAGAGGTGTGTGTTTCGGCAGACCTATCGTAATGCGGGTGGCTTCGGGGTTAAGCTTCTCAAGGTTGTCAAACTGCTTTCGTGTGATGACGTGGAAATGCTAGCCATACATTATGCGGGTGTCAAGAGGGGCTGTAACTAGCTGTAGGGTTTTCTTTTCCCTTGTACCCCAATGAAGACGTGCCACTCTAATAACGCGCAGGAGGGTCTTCCATAAGGAACTCACTTTGCTCACCCATGTTGTGCCCTTTCCAATTCGGTAAAGACACGCCCCCAGAATTCGGATCGAAGATGGCGTCCAATTAATTGGCCGGACATAAATAGGTTGATTAGTCTTCGGATTCTTCGGCCTTTCTGTTTAGGCTACTAGGAATCAGGATGTATCTATTCTTCTTCGGCGAGACAGACATACCCACCGCTCTTGCAGGCATCTAGGCCTAGTTGCAGAGTACGTCCGTGTTCACCTCCTGAACCTATCGTTGTTCAGATGGTGATGCTGTCTGTGTACAATGTATACTGCAACGACCGAATGCCAGCAAGGAGCCGGGCAAGTCTGGCCATTACACGGTCGAATAATGAGGGTGAAAAAACTGCACCCGCGTTACGCTGATTTTTTTTTTACCATGGGGGGCCAATGTGACCGTTTACTATAATTTTGTACGCTCGATGGAACAGGAAGTTACTAATAAACGCGGCCACGCACCGCAGCTAACCTTTCGATCTAAATGATCGCTATATGTGGTACGGAATCGTGCGGCTTGCTAACCTGACTGAAAAGGTAGCGAAAAAAAGACGAGCACAGGAGGAAGAGACCACAAACTCGAACGCTAGTAACAACTGGCCCTATTTTTCGTAACAGTTAACAATATATAGGCGTACACATCGCAAGCGCACACGACACTAAGGCGGCGCCGGCCTTCTTGACAGAAAAAAAGAAATCTAAAAAAACAAAGAAACTTCATAACATATCTACAATCACAGAAATAACAGGTATCGAGTGTATAAGGAGCGAAAAAAGCGTCAAGAACCAACAGAAATTTAAGAAAAACTAAAGAAAAAACAGCCACACACGTAAGAGATGGTAAGAACAACACCGCCTCGTACGTGAGTGCTTGTTTTTTCTTTAGTTATTCTTCAATATCTCTTGACGCTTTTTTCGCTTTGATGCACTCGATACCTGTTATTTCTGCGAGTTTATATGTGTAATGAGATTTCTTTTTCTGTCAAGAAGGCCGGCGCCGCCCTAGTGTCGTGTGCGCATGTGATTGGTATGCCTGTATATTGTTAAGTGTTCCGAAAAGTAAAGCCAGTTCTTATTAGCTTTCGTGTCTGTGGTGTCTTCCTCCTGTGGCCGTCTTTTTGGCTGCGCTACCTTTTTATTCAAGTATGGGTCACCAACTAACCCAGCAGCAAGTTTTATTGAGCCTTGCGAGCGTCCACGCCAAGCATAGTTCTCGGCTGCACCTACGAGTGCTTACCAAGAACCTCTTGCCGGAGCTTGAGGAGCACGTCCTGAGACCTTATCAGCTTGCAATTTCCTGTCTGATGAGGGTGGATGATGTTGTCCTTTTGCAGAAGCCAAACAAGACGCTCCAGGAGCATGTATTTTATTATCTTACAGAGGTTGCTGTCAGATATATAGAAGGCACATGTCATTGGACTAATACTTATTGCTGCTAATTTAAGCAAGCTCGTAAAAGCTTGACACGGCATAACTCGCCAATTTTGGCAAAGCTCCATCATGCATGGGGTTTCTGGGGTTTGGAAGTGCATTTTAAACAGGCACATCGAAAACACCTTGGGAAGAACGTCTCAAGTGCGAAAATATGACAGGACGGTTCCCACTGTGAAGTCTAAGATTGAACAATAGATGTTAAGGTGTTTATACGTTACGTCGTGCTGAGGTATAGGATGTGAGAGCGACTTCATATTGATATAGTTCTAGAACACACGTTTCAGTTTTCCGCATATACTCGCATTTCATTTAGCTCTCGTCTCCAATCCACCGCTCTAGGCGCGCGATGCCTCAGATGACCGTCTCCTCTGGCGACGCTTTTGCCAGCAGCTACCGCAGATGGACCCCGCTTCATTCCTCCGTCGTAGTCATTCTGTATCCCTCCTCCTTTCCACTGTAACTACCCTTTGTGTTAATCCCGTGGCAACAACCCTCCGTTTAAGCTTTTCTATGCTCTCGCCGCATCTTCCTGCCTCCAAAGTAACTCTCCTGCTTCCACGTTAACTACCATCCGGGTGATTCCTCGTGGCAACCACCCACCAGTTGCGCCTTTTACACTCTCATCATGCCCTCCTTCCTCGGTAACCCTCCTCCGGTTGGGGATTCCCACGCTCTCGCGATGCCCTCCCCCTTTCAAGCTAACCACACTCTGGATGGCTCTAGTGGCAACCACCCGTAGTGGCAACCATCCATTCCTCCACTCACGGCATACCTTCCTCCCCCCACGGTAACCATCCTCCGAGTGGTAATCATCGCAACGCACCCACCGGTTACGCCGACAACTGCGACATACTACTGCTGCTACGAGGGTAACGACACGAAACAGCTATCGCTCTAAAAAATATGAGGTCGTGGCGCCTTCGGTTCTACTGCCCAGCTCAGCCAAAACTGGCCAACCATCGAATTCACGTCATGATAATAAAACAACAAAAGGTTATTTTCTTCCTAGACGCGTAGATAATGGGGGTGAATTTCTTAGTCGACGGCCTAATCTCGCCGCTGACATACGGATGGCACACCGCCGTTGTTCAGTACAGAAGACACAACGAAACAAACAAGACCATGCACACAAAATGTTAAACGATTAGCGCATACTTAGCGTGTCTGACGGCATTCACAGTTTCTCCAATGTGGCGTCGTGTACAAAGCCAAGAAAAGCAGTGATCTGTTTTACCCCCGGCGAACCCTGAGGGACAACCTACTCGGACGTGCACCGGCTTTTATTTTCTCACCTTATGGCGTTCGTTATATGTGCTGGCCTAGCATCAACTTTTTGCCCGCTTCGTCCTTTCTTTGGCATCTTGCTGTCCGTCTGTAAAATTATGAGGGTGAAACTGGGTCGTCACGCCAATGCACGCCTCTAACCTACCAGCTGTTTCGAGAGCCATCGGTGGTGTCGGAGGGCGCCATCGAGGTCACAAGGAGGGAAAGCCAGGGCCTCAAAGCGCGCCAAGCTGCCACCTGCTCCGAATGCATTCCAGTCTTTTATATCTCTGTCCAGCTTCGGCGCCGAATATGCTATGTATTAACTCCAGCTGCCCCACGCTCACACCACGAGAGGCGTACTTACATCTGTTTCATATGTTCTCTGAAGTGTGCGGATAAAGCTGACGATAAAATTACCTTTCCGTTTCTACAGCCGCAGCCAGTAACGGGACAACGTAGGTGTTCTTCTCGACTACAAACACCGGACACACTCTCCAAGATATGTCCGGCGCGCTCGCTGTGCAGATGGCGCAGCTGACGCGAGGCCGTAGACTTCCGTTGCCTTAAAAATGCCAAGGTACTCTTCTGGGCACCGTTATGCCGGCTGCCCTTCAATGCGCTGTTTCCGTTGTTCGCACACAGCAGCTATTCCTGTGGGTCATTGTTCAAATGGCCCGCCGCACGCCGGTCTTGTCGCATACCGATCCCAGCCTTGGCTTTTTTGTCACAGCTGAGTTGCCTCCACGTCCTGCCCTCGGTCGGCTGTCCCGCTTTTTTTCGTTATTTCCCCGGCATCGCCATAGATTCTCTTCCGCAGGCTGTGCTCGAGCGGTGCTCTTCTTTAAGAAAACAATGACATAATCATCCCCAACTCAAACACCTGCAATCGCGATCCCTGAACAACCGTGCGGATAATGGCTGTGCCCTGATGGGAATATTTTTTTTTTCCGGACATTGGCTTTGAAGGCGCTCTTATATGTCCGGACATTAGCGGTGAGGTTCAGGGATTGAAAAAATTGCATTATTGACACTTTCTCTTTTTAGTGCATCATATTTCAAACATTAGAGAGCAGCGCAAAAGAACGCCACAGAACACAGCAGAAACAAAGAAACACAGGACGGACGCTGTTCTGTGTTACACCGCCCGTTCTGTGTTTCTTTGTTTCTGCTGTGTTCTGTATCATTCTTTTGCGCTGCTCTCTAATGTTTCAAATATGAACCAACTAGGCCAAACCAAAATTTTAGTCGACAACATATTTCAATGGTGATATGATCTCGCTGCCAAAATGGTACGATGGTCGTTAAAGAAGAAAACAGGGGCTCTGATTTCTGGAGGACGTGTTCTCACATGGGAACGAGTGTAACTCAAATAAACCATTGAAAGGCGCCGCGCTTCGCGGCAGCAGACTCGTCTTCTCGCCTGATACACCGGCCGTACATGGCGCTAAAAACTCACAACCTTATCCTCCTTTACTGGGCACAGAATTTATGCGAAGTGAAGAAGTGATAGGACACCATCACCCCACACACCTCACATTTCTAGAGCACCTACTCTGCACCCCACGTCCGGCAGGGATCGGAGGCTAACGTAGCCCCACCGTATATACCTGTGCAGCTCGACCAAATAGCGAAGATTCTTTTTTAAAAAGAGAAAGTTAGCAAATGTCGCTTTGTTTGTGTCGGTCCTGATTGATTTCTTTTTCTCTTTAGTGGTCAAGAGCTGTCGTGACAAAGAGTTTCCTATCGAAGCTTCTTCAGCATACGTTTTCTGTACGCCGACATATTAAGTTGAAATGTATGCATTCACAGCTCTTCTGTTAACACTACGTCTAAAATCTTCAATAAGGAGATGCTACCATCTTTCTCTCGACCCAGTTATTTATATCCGTATGAAATTAGACCACTGCAGAAAATTATAACGCAAAAAAATTAGTGCCGTAATTAGTTAAACTGTCGCCTGCTACTTTCATATGCGTTCACCTTTGACGAGAGTAAAGGCCTCACGCAAAAAACGCACACACAATGTCAAGGCAAATGAATTAACGAAATATTGAATTCAACCAAAAGCTCACAGCGGTGTCAAGTACAAGCCGTGTACCTCGAGTGTCACATAAAGAACCAATAAAGCTGAAAGCAAATCCTAAATACATAGAAGAAATGGCCAGTACTGTTTGAGACGAAAGGTTCACGAAAATCAGGCCGCACTTAATTCATGGGTTCGACTCCAGTTAACTCCAGCGATATGCCTACAAATCGTTGCATAAATGTATGTCTAACGTAGGTCTCATGCAATTCGACAATTGTAAACAGCTGAAAAAGTCATTTTATGACTCCACTATGAGCGTATGTAAAGGAGTTGCCCGTGGCACCGGAATCTCGCCAGCCGTAGCGGTGTCTTGTCTGATATGCGCCGTGTGTAGCCGAGCCCTTGTCTTGGTAAGGCATATTTCAACAGAGGCAGAAAAAGGGGCTCTTTCTTTCCTCAGACTTTCTGGGGAGACATTTGCACTGTCAGCTTAGCCTTTTCTAGTACATAAAGCTCCATGCTAAAGCGGGGCTGTGTGCCTACAGCCCCTAGATCAGAGCCACTCAGATTAGCGACAATGATCCATCGCGTTGTCACCTGGCTGCGGAGAACGACAGGCATGAATGTAACCAAAGGAATCGGCTGTGAACTATTTCGTTAATGCGACAGCGTTAAGGGTTCTTTTCAGTAGAAAACCATGAGTCGTCATCGTCTTTCGCCGCATAAGTGAAAAATTTCCAAATAAGCAACCTCATCAACGCTGGCTGACCCATAATCTTATGAAGATTGATAAAAGATGCCGCATTCAAATATTTTACACGGCTCCAAACAAGGCGAAAAGCGTGTGTGCGCGGGAAAATGACAATGAGAATAAATCAAAATGCCAAATCGCCCAATAGATGAGGTGTTCCGAATGCATTCAAGGCATTCTTTTACGAATCTCCCTGTTCGGTGGAAAGCAGTACATAGGACAGACAGGAAAGTGTGCGAACGATAGTCAACAGAGAACACTACAGCAATAACAGGAAGTCAGGCACCAACCATGTGATGCACTGCAGAAAATGCGCAAAATGTAAACAACTAACAAGTCCATTGGACCTTCATAATATGCAGGTGCTGAAAAAGAACACACACAAGCTGACTCGAGAGATCTAAGAAGTCTGGTTCGTCCGAGAATCTGGTGAGCAATGTGCCAGAAAGCCATGCATCTGTAGTCCTATCGAAGAAGGAGGCGAATTTTCCGCGCGACAATGTGGGCAGATAAAAATAAGGGAATGGATTGAAGAAATCGCGGGGGTAACCTAGGGAATAAGTAAGCGGGTGTTTCAAATAAAAATCTGTTGTCTGTGCAGCATTGTCAATGTGTGTGTTATATTGTTGTCGCTGTTTCTTCTCTGCTGCAGTTGATTATTAATTACGTACTAACTGGCTCAGCAATCCACTTTATTAATGTCTTGACAAAGCAGGATGTGCCGCTTTTAGTTCATAAGCACGCCTTTGGCTCCTCTCCACTCCGAGCGAGCGTGAGCTTATTGCAGCGGCTCCGACCTCTCCGTCGGAGAAGCGGCGAACATAGTGTTCGGAATGTTCCCAGTTACGTTTCATGTGGGTGGGGCCTGAATAAGTGGCCCGCTGTTTATTCGGCACTGTTGAAGTAGTTGAATTCCCCAGCTAGTGATCATGGACTTGCTAAAAAACACTGAGGACCAAATGAATTTACCTCTATTGATACATTGCCGCATTCTAATCACCAAGAAACCACCCTCACCAAAACCATACCTTTTACTGTATAAGCTGCAAAAGAGTAAAAACGAAGCACAGGTGCCGCCATTCCCGGGCGATTTTGCAAGTAAGCTGTGCTGGGTCGACACAGACTTTTGGCTGTGGATCCCACAGGCTCGTCTACAAATCCGCTCACTTAAAAGCCATCACCGCGAAGTCCTCTTTGGTGCAGACGTCATGGTTTTGAATCTAGTGGCGGGAAACATTTTCAGTCCAATTTTCTCAGCAATACAAGCGACTTTTGTTGCCGGAAAAGCGCGAACATTGCTCAGGAACAGCGGTATTAAAAATTTAATTCCAAAAAAAGTTTGACGAAGTTGTCCTCTTTGTCTCTTAAATTGAGCCGGACGGCACGTTTTGGGATGTTTTGTTTTAACCTCTAAATATTTCTAATAATCTTCTCTTGTGCACCTCTCCGCAAAAGCCCTTCCTGGTCCTCCTGGTTTCTACTTCCACACAAAGCCGTCGAACCTGGACCTGTAAACTTCACCTTGGAGCACAGCGGTCTGATGGTCCAACTCTAACAATCTTCTTCACCTGAAAGACAAGGATGGAACATAAGGCAAACGACACCCACAACTTTAGCGGAGCGTTCCCAGTCTGCTTTCGCGGCTTCACAGTAAACGATGCTAAACTGGAAGCCTTCTTGAATAATGGCGGTGTTTTATGTGATTCATTCATTATACCTGTTATATCAATATATGAAAAAGTTGAATTTCATAGATTCTTCCGTTATGTTGCCTCGTAATTAACGTTTGTATTTGACTTTCATGCACGCATATTTAAAGTTCGCCGATTATCATATCTTTTACTGATCGCTGTGAGGCATAACATTCGACTGCACTAAACCGTAACTTTTGGTACTCTTAGGAGAAAACAAGACTGTGTGCGAGCATACATGTAAGACTCAAGCTTTGCAGAACAGCGGCTGCCTCTAAAAATATTTGCGGATTGCCTTGCCACTTCCTACCGTAGCCGTCAGTTCAACTTCTCATTGTAATAAGTTCGTTTTCTTGTCAAGTTATCACAAAAGGCTTCGCAAGAAAGTACGGGCTGCCTAATTCTATCTAACATTTAGATGTTTTTTCAGGTTAGAGAACTTCTGAAAGGTACATGCTCTCTCTTCTACAAGGACGACTGAAGAGCATTACGCTGTTGGTGCAGTCCCCAACTCCTTCTATTCATCTACGGGAGCGTGCACAAGCTCAAGCAACGGTGGTCGACGTTTATGGGGGCTAGGTATGTGGAAGGAAACAGAATGGAAAACATCATAAACACTTCGAAATTTCAGTCATCTAAATGACACTGGAAGTCTATCTGGCTAGGGTATTTTTGCCTGAACATGCTTTTAGCGTTATATTAACTCATGGCATGTTCGCCTAACATCAGCCTTTCAGCGTGGGTGTAGTGTGCTTCGTCTCTCAGATGCTTTCGAGAAGTTCTATCAAGCAATGTAGACTACTGCGTTGATAGTACCTCTTGAATGCTTTCAAGTACGTCTATAATGAGCCAACCTAAACCCTAAATAACGATGCTTTTCCGCTATTACTCGAAGCATTTCGGTGAATAATGATATCAGAACTCGTTGGTCTCAGTTTTTTTCTTTTTCATCCGCTCAAAGTACCTGTCTGCCAGAGCATTCGCTAACCACCAGTTTTAGGCGAGTACAGGCGAACGTTTCGAGGCGCTAACGACGTTCTGAGTGCCGCTCACAAAAAAAAAAACGAATAAAAATGTCGCGAGTTTCTTATATAGAAAAGCGTTCACAACCGTTCCAGTTCTTTCCTTTCTTTAGGAAGGAGTTTCACAAGCTTCGCGATTTCGCGCAAGTCCTTTTCTCCGATACACCGCCCCAAATGCATCATGTCTCTCGCCGGCAGCGCACATTTTCCTCTTTTCCTGTTGCTGTTCATTCCGCTTCATTCGGGAAAGCGTTCTTGCATCAGTTTTTGCTGAAAAAAAAAACATTTTCACATGGTTGCGTACCTTTCGGTTGCGACATCTTGATGCATTGTGGGAGCGCTTGGTGAAGCCCGGGAGTGTGTTTTGCGTTGCCACGTTCCGCTACGGTGGCGACCATCAGTCATTCCAGCAATTCTTTTCAAATGTAGCGTGCGTAGGGCAGCCAATAATATAAACGTGATTCTTGTAGTTGCCTAGAGTTTAACAGAGGCACAAAGCGGCAGCAGGCTTTGGCATTCCGCCTAACTGATGCGTGTACACTGCCTGCTGCGACACTTCCCTAGACAGCATAGAGCTCTCAACCACCAGAGCTACAGGCCTTGTTTTGTTTTCATCTCAAATGTCTTATTGTGAGTCTGTTTTCATCTCCTGGCAGGATCCCGCTAGTCTACAAAAGAAAGTATCTGTCTTTAATCACGTGTCCGGCAGGCTTGTTAGTTCCAGTACTTCACTCGGCATGGTCGCAGCTGCCTCCTGTTGATCCCGAAACAGAGGCGTAATGTGTTACGTTCGCTCCTCCCTTTAGCTTCCTCCTTAACAACTTCCTCTATATTAGGCTTTTGTTTAAACGCTTTTATGCGGCTGCCGTAGAGACCTATGTAAAGCACTCTATAAAGCCGGGGTTATGCGTCCAGCTGGTTGGGAACTTTCGCGGTATCTTTTATGATGCTGAGGAAATTTGCAGTTTTTATTATGTTCAAATAACAATAAAGAACTTACCAATGATACTCGCAGGCATCTGACTAAACTACCTTATTTTATGATAAATAATTTCAGACATTTTAACAGTTTTCTCTCCTCATGATATACTTTAGGCTCCTTTGATATTACTAAATGCACATAAAAACCCAACCTATAATGAAAAATAGGCCAACGCACTTGCTTAACAGTGTTAATAACACGATTGCGAATTTAGAAGATTGAGTCGCACCATTTTTTTCGTGCTAGGCAACAAAGCTTTTTGCACATCACAAGTGAAACTTTTAATAAATTTCTACTAATTTTTTCTGTCATATGAACCATAACTAGTGTCCTGAACTTATGAAAGGGCAAAATGTCATTGCATAAACGTGGGACAGACAGCTACCTGAACACTCTTCCACCATCTTGGCTTACAGATCATGTCGTCACCTTGTTATCTAAAAGCTAATTACGAGTGCAAGAAAACTTCGCTGAAATGCTTCTTCATTTTGCTATCCAAAATTAAACTTTCTAACGGACATATGCACTACAGAACTTCTAAGATGCCAGCGCTTGAGTAAGTAGCAGTGAGTCCTAGTCCACATGTTCCTGTTAACTGCAATATCGCGCGAAAAATGAACTATAATGGCGGCGACACCTCATGTCGAATCATCTGGGTTGCTTTCGTTGCCTTAAACCGACCGTCTCAAAGGTACAAGAAAGAGAAACATTGAAACTGACATAGGCGACAGAACACAATGAGTGTCGCTTAAAGAACAATCGAGGAGTGAGCCTTAAGGCCGACTTCCAGCAATACCACAGTACAATTACAGAGCTGCAGTTCTTTAAGCAAGCGTCAACCAGTACCACAGTTTAACAACCGAGCTGTGCACCTTCACCACTATCACAGTACAACAACCGAGCAGGGAGCGTTTAGGTAAGCTTCCATTAGTATCTGAGTGTTGCTATAAGTACCGCAGCATAATTACAAAGCTGTGAGCCTTTCGGAAAGCTTCGAACAATACCACAGTGTAACTACAAAACAGCGAGCCTTTAAGTTGTTGCGACCAGTACCGCAGTATAACCACAAAGCTGCTGGCCTTTCGACAAGCTGCTTCCAGTACCACAGTAAAACTACAGGGTTGTGAGCCTTTCAACAAGCATCCACCAGTATCACGGTGTAACTATCGATCTCCGAGCCTTTCGGCAAGCTGCTACCAGTACCACAGTATAACAGATCTGCGAGCATTTCACCATGCTCCTACGAGTACCATAGTATAGATACACACCTACGACCCTTACGACAAGCTTCCAATAATACCACCGTACAACTACATAGCAGCGAGCCTTTCGACGGCGCCGTAGACTCTGTACTTATCTTCGTATCAGTCCTATATGGTAATATTTTGTGCAGCTATCTTGTAACAGACATGGTGCATGAGAGCTATTTATAAGGTATTGTTCGTAAACTTGGACTCTATGTTCCGTATACTGCGGCATCGTTCCTCATGGTACATTCCTGTTCTTTAATTTATTTTCACTTAATTTAATTTATTTAATTTATTTCTTTTACGTACCCACAGTCTGGACTTGCGTTATAATACTGTTTAGTCTTTTCTCCACGTTTCTCGCCCGCCAAGTCCATCCACGCGTCACAGTTGTGGTCGCCTTACATACGGGTAACTACGGTACTCCGTACCTTTAGAAGCTTGCCGAAAGTTTCGCTTCGACACTGACTGCGACTTGTCTCCAACGTCAGTTCCAATGTTTTCTGTAATTGTAGGATAAAAACAGTAACTACAAGGTGAAGGCAGCATCCGAGAAGATTCTGCACCATGTGTAGCCAATATCACATAGTTCACTGTAGAAAGCGAAATTTACTTGAGCTGATCGGACTGTGAGCTTGTCGTAAGGCTGTCAGACTGCTCAAGCTTGGAACGTTTTTGTAAATGCAAAACATCTCTCTTGTTTTCTTTTTTAACTCGTCGCCCCATAATAAATGAATATTTGTTCAATGTAGAGCATTTACAAAACACAAAGTGAATTCTATTGCCCGTGATACTTTTAGAAAGCGTGGAACGAAAGCTTTGTAGGGATGAGCAAAGAGTTTGCGGCCGATGTTCTCTTTTGAAGTTAACGTGATACAGAATAAGGTGACATTGTTTTCGTACATAATTTATTTCTTTAGGGTAAACAGCTCGAAAGACAGAGACGAAAGGCCGCGAAAACACAGGACAAACAAAAGCAAACACTAGTCTTCCGTCTCCTTCTTTCGCGCTGTTTACCCTTAAGAAATGTATCACCAACTCACCTGTTTGGCCATAGTGATAATTTATATATTGGTACTAATATATTGGGTTTTTGTTTCAGCTCTGGAACCGATATCTCCAGCACTCCCAAAACAAAAGGATTGAATGTGGTAACACCACTTTGCCTCGGCGTTGAATGGATAAGTTACGACGTGATACATTTTGTTTCTCTGGAGCAATCCTCAATAAAATATGAGTAGACGGTAGCAGGTTTTCGTCATAAACAAGTAATGCCTGGTCACCTCTGGGGATCAAATGCGCGGTGCAAGGCTCGTGAGTTGTCGCATGACTGAGTGGCGTCAGTAACAATACTATCGTCGTATAAGCTAAGCAAGTAGGTGTTGATTCCTGGCGGTTACGTAACGTTGTGCTTATTGCACTCGTGGCTACGAATAATCTAGTTTAAGCTGACCCAAATAAAGGCCATACTTGCCTTTCGGCAGCCATGTCGAGGCGACGCTTTGCCTTTCTTGCCTTTCATTTCTAGCCGCCGGGGTGGCTCTGTGGTTATGACGCTCGGCTGCTGACCCGAGAAACGCAGGTTCGATCCCAGCCACGCGGTCGAATTTCGCTGGCGGCAAAATTATAGATGCCTGTGTACAGTGCGATGTAAGTGCAAGTTAAAGAACCCCAGGTGGGCGACATTTCCGAAGCCCTTAACTACGGCGTCCCTCATAGCCTGAGTCGCTTTGGAACGTCAAACCCTCAAAAATCATAAACAAAACGTTTTATTCCTTTGTGGGACTTCCTCTTACGCGCCCCGTCATCATACTTTACATTTGCTTCACTTACAGTTGGGGAGAAAAGTCTCTGAACCGTGTGTTTCGTAAACGAAGCCGATAGCTCTGTTATTGTCTGCCGGCTGAAAAAAGCAGGATTATTATTTTCACCTCCACAAGTGTGGTCTTCTGCTGCCGGGTAATAATAGAGCTACCAGCTTTGTTTAAGAGTTTGTCGGCGAGCAATTATTCTAGGCCTGTAGCTTCACTTGAAAGTTTATTTTCTTAATGCAGCTACATTGCTTTTCCCATCCCTTTACAACGAGCATCGCGAAAAAAAAAATGGCACAGGTGATCATACGATGTGATACGACAAATCTGTGTTAGAGGTATTGGCTGTATATTTTGCTTTTACATTACTCGCCTTCCCATTGCGTCTTCGCATTGGATTTCGTTGTTTCTTTGTCGTTCTGTCTGCGCTTCCAACCGGTGAAGGTTTCTTGTCGGTGAAAGTCGGTTAGTCGGTGGTGGACTGAGTTCCTGAAGTGTGTTAATGGGCAGTGGATGGAATCTCGTACAGCGGATGTACATTTGACATTTGAGAACGACAGCAGTTTAAGGACTGTTCCTTGTGTTTAATGTCGAGGTAGAAGTAGTAGGCAACGTAACCGGAGCGCAGTAACCGCAGGGGAGGAGGAGGAGGGGAGGGGGGTTACCGTGGAAAGAGTTCTGCATGACGAGAGAAGAGGAAGGCTTAACCGTAAAGTGGTGGTGGTGGTGGTGGTGGTGGTGGTGGTGGTGGTGGTGGTGGTGGTGGTGGTGGTGGTGGTGGTGGTGGTGGTGGTGGTGGTGGTGGTGGTGGTGGTGGTGGTGGTGGTGGTGGTGGTAAAACTTTTTTCTGCAAAAGAATTCAGGGCACGCGTCACCCTGGGTCTCCTCACGATCCCACTCATGGTCTAAACGTTCATCTGGTGTTAGTCCATGACGTATGTGGCCCGGCTGACGGCGATCTTCTACTTGGCCTGGTCCGAACCACAGTGAGGTCTCCCAGCCCTCCCAGGTTAGGAAAGGCACCATCTTGGCGGGGGGGAGGGGACGCCAGGCAAGATGGGAGAATGTGGGTAAGTGTGGCCTTGGGGTGGGAGCACAAAGTGCATATGGGGGCATAAAGTTAGAAAGATGGACTGACGTAAGAAGCGTTCGCGCGATGTCAGATTGACTGTTCGCTGGTGGTGAGGGATTGATGGGGTGGCGATAGATGAAGCGCCCAGCGCGGGAGTTCGCGGTGACGTCAGCAAACGAGTGCATACGAGAAATCCCCTACGACGTCCGCCTGTAAACGGTTTCTACACTCTCTAGCAAGAAGTCGGAGGCCTCGTTGCGGGATTTTCCGAATGCGCTGGCGTCGGGTGAGGAGAAAGGGAGGGGGGGGGGGGAGGCATGCGCAGCAGGCATTATACAAGGAGATGAACCCTGCCCCTGGTAAGGTTTAGAATGGCGATTTATGAATCATTAATGATATAGCAGGCGTCGGTGTATGCCAGAGCGATGGCTATAACGGTCTCCTCTGCTTCCTCAGAAGTGGTGCGTCAGGGAAGCTCGAAGGTTAGGGGGTTTATGTAAGGGTTGAGGACAACTGCAGTGACTTCGTGCTCATTGCAGGCGTTCCAATAGGCAGAGTCCGAAGGGCGGCTACAGGAGAAGTAGCCGGGTAAGGCGAAAGTACAGAAATGAGCAACCAGAGGGTGGTCGCCATGCAAGGTGGACGCCGCGCGCTTGGAGAGGCGCACTGGAGTGGAGTGGTAGTCTGTGAACGAGTATGCATGGAAAAGCAAGAGAGTGCTCTATAACTATACCATATATGCATTGCACTCTCAAATTCTTTACCTCAATATATCGTGAAAGGATGATACCTTACCAGCTGTCACTAAATTTCGAGTTACACAGTGGTAACCTTCTTGTGAGCTTTTTAATCGTTAGATGGTTTTTTCACTTAATTCGCAAAAGAGAGAGAAACAGTAAAGAGCGCCGCCCGGTGGGTGGTGGTCTTCACCTTGGTGTGCTGCCTTTAATAAAGAGGATGCCGGAGACTCCTCGCTGTATAGGCTGAAGACTATGCATTTATTTACAATGCTTATGTGCAAATGTATATAGAGCCACGACAATCTGCGGTCAGCTTAGCCGACCGCCTAAATCGCTCCTCAGCAGTACACCTCCACGCGCTCGGATTTCTCGACCGCGTCACATTGAAAAAGGGGAGTGAGCGAGAGAGACCGCTCGAAGTTGCGCGTATAATTTTTGGTGAGTGGGACTACGGAGATTGCGGTCGGAGAAGTGAAGTCGGATCTTTTCCCGTTTCGGGCGCAGGGAGGGGGTGGGGTGGACGGGGAGACACCGCAAGGGTCGGTTTTATCGCCATCCCTGTTTAATCTCACCTTGATCAAGACACCGCCTAGATTAGAAGGGATATCAGTACTAAAACACATATTTTATGTGGATTACATCACTCTATGAGTCACCAGGGGTAACGACGGACAGCTGGAGGATACGCTACAACAGGCAGCGGATATTGTGGGAGAGTTAGCCGGAAAGTTTCTTTATTTTTGCGTAAAAAGTGAAATTGCACTTAAGTCCACCCTGTTTTGAAAGTGCGATCAGTCGAAAGAAAAGAAGGAGCCATAAAATAAAAGTGTTGTTCGGTCATGCCACCAGGCGAATACGAAATCATTTAGTAACCTGACCACATCTACCTTTACATTTCAGTTTACTTTCACCGTGGGATGAGCATAAACAACACAGCCACAAGAACGTATGCAACGACAGCGCTCTCTTTCAACTGATTAGCTGTCACAGGAACAAGACGAATCGTTAGCGTTCGTGCTTGCAAGCGTAATAACAGCACTGCGCTGTCAGCTGGTCTTAATCAAATTTCTAACCAAGCGGCGCGGATCAGCCTACTCTTCCCCCTGCCCCTTCCTCCTTTCACTTGCTATGCTCCGCAATCGTCTGTGGCTCTCTGCCCTTCAAACAGCGTCTGCAAGCACCACTCGGCGCCTGAATCAGCTTCAATTTTGCCCCTACTGCGCTAATGCCCGGCTCTCATAAGCAAATGCCTGCGCTTCAGCATACCACGCTGTAGGCTAGAATGAAAGAAAAAATAGAGCAGCAAATGCAGAGCCGGCAGCAGGCGAATTGAATGAGCAGGGGTAGAGGAAACTGCTGACCGCCGCTCGATGTTCAGCACTGATCCCTTTTCGTTGGGGCCGTAAAGCGCCGGCAAAAAAAAAAATGTTCCCGGTAGCGGTGCTTTGCGAATGACGTCACCAAAGGTTTTCGCGACATTTATTTCTTTTTCTGCAAACATAATTAGAAAGATCAGAAAGCAGAGTGCTGCAATGTAGTGGCACAAACCTGTTTGCTTGGGATTATTTTCATCCTTCCATCAAAATTTCTCATGCACTTCGGTGGAGGTGTACTAAATACCAATCAAGTAAGCTTGTGTACAAAAAAAAAAGTAAGGGAAAAAAAAGTGGGCAACTAAAAAATTGATAGTTATATGCATTCATCTCTGAGGACTAATTAAGTCTCGTGAAATTAGCAGTTTGTATATTTTTCGTTCTTAAGTAGTGCTTCCTCACCACTTCTTAAAGCCTGAACTTTGCAAACACAAGCTTTATTTTGTAGTGACATGCAAGAAATGTAAAATCACTTAAGGGCGATCCCTGTTTAGAAAGAATTCATAAGACACAGAATGTTAATATGAACATAGGTGCTGTGCGCATCATTTGCACCATGCCACCGTAACTACCAACGACGTCGAGTGGTAGTCTTATCTCAATGAAAAGCAGCCGGAGCACACCAAGAGTTCTCTAATGCAGTCTAGCATGGTAAATTCTCTTGGATACTCGGAGTATCAAGAACAATTATAGGCAGACATAGCTGGTCATTTACATTCTATCAGTGACGTTCGGCAGGCTGCGGAGAGTGCCGAGGCGGCCAGAGTCTCTGTTCGGATGGAGGCAACTGCTTGCGGGACAGATTCCTTCCCTAACGATTCGTTCAAACCATGGTCGCTTTCAGGGATCACACACTGTGCCAAAGCGATTCTTCATTAATATTTTTTGAACACCTCTTCGGTTGCTGAAGTTACTCGAAATTCTTCCGTTCTTTCATCACATGACATAGTCGCTCCTCTTCGCTTGAAGCCTTGCTGCGCGGTCGAAGCTGCCTGTAGTTCAACTTCCCTGCACGTCCTACAGTAAAGCTCATCGCAATTTGCTATCGGGTACTCGAATGAATAGTAGAGTCTGTTCCAAAAGATCACGAACCAAGCTATAGTCGGCCGACTGTCACTCCTATGCTGTCTTGTGCCTCGTTGATGTCGACAGCGCACTGGACGCTTCTCTTGGCCGTGGCTGCGATGCCCGTCAGCCGCTGCACGCATCATGTCTACTATTCTCCAGTTTCAATACAAGAAGCAACACAGTGACAAAGTGTGCTAGCAACAGAACTAAGGAAAAGATGCTGGTAAGCTTTATGAAGTAACCATCTCGGAGTGTGGTCAAAACGTCATACACGTCTGTACTCCTGGTACAAAAGCCCCACGTCTCGCACAAAACATAAGATAATCAGAATCAGAATCAATCGTTATCTTCGTTTGAAACGAATCTGTACAGCATATTATACAGAAAAAGGCCCCAAAGGGAGTACCTGCTTTGGGAATGCTTATTAAATATATGGAATGAAACATGAGACAGCTTACGTTAAAATTCAAATACATATATGAAAACTGAGCGTATGCGGCGGAGTATGAATTCTAATGCCGAAAAAAAAAATATTTCGAAGGGAAAGGTATTGAACTGACGCTATCAGAATATTATCCCAGCTATTTGAAAGCAAAAAACAAATGCATCATTAACTCCTTTGAAGGAAGACCACATGTCTGTTAATGGCACACTGATGCTACTTTAGGCGCGCTCAAGAGGCACTCTGATTTTTGTAGCCTACTGTATGCACCACATTTCGGAAATCCTGTCTTTTTTTTTTGTGGTTGCCTATCATTCCGCTAAACAAGGAATTTGAAATACAGGAAAGCGGATTTGGAAGTGGGCCGTTTAATGGTACGTTTCAAACATAGTGTCTCATTCAAGGTTCGAAAATGTGCCTCAATTACTGAAAAGTACAACCTATTCGAGAGTAAAGTTTATAAAGGATACTGATATTTTCAAATTCAAACTAAGTGCATTGATTTAATAGGTTAGAGGCTCTCCAGTGGGCGACATTCGTTATCGCCCAGAATATTGCCTCTGTTATTCATCATTTAAAGCACGAAGAATGGGCACTAATCTTGTTCATTTTGGTACAGCAGGCATGTTTTTTGTGCCAGGTAAATATGACAACCGTCATGCAGCGGCTTTATTTTCTGCAACAAGAACTCATCTCACGTGTATTGCTGCAGCACGTTTTTCAGGTTTATACTCGAGATTCCATGTCACACCCACGGAGACATAAGCCATGCTTCAAGTTCCGTGTTTAGCTTCCTGCTAGTGGAGTCAGAGCAGCAGAAAAATATCTAAGGCATCACATTGGTGCAAATGCCTCAAAAACCTTACACATAACGGTAAATATGGCCCCAAAAGCCGAGATATATGAAAATAACCGTAGTCGTTGCTCGAAGAGACCGATTGTAGATGTTCGAGTGATTTCTTAGGCGTCTCCTGAGACCTAAATGTTCCGCGTACTCTAGTTGGTGTACTGTGCCGAACTCTTTCCAAAATTTAGAGCTACCCATTATTGTCAGTGGCGCTTATGGGTCTCATGGAAAGTTGGAGCTGCTTTAGTGTTCACTGCCGACTGGGCTTCTTCAAGCCAAAATGGGCCATTGATGAAATGGCCTCTTACTTCCATCGGGTCAGCCGCAAAAAAGAAACCATACTTTTCCTGTGTGGAAGCCGTCCACAGATTGCTGTTTACTACACATAAACCTCCATCTACTGACGCTTGCCGACGTTTACCGTTTACTCGGCGAGCAGGCTAGAAGAAGCGATTGCCGTTCTAAAATAAGCTGCCCAAAGAGCATTCGGTTGCTTTCTTCTGTTCTATATAAAGAGCTTTTGTTTGAAAACGCTTTGGCATCAATGATTTCTCCTAGGTCTCTTTAGAGCGGTCCCATTCTCTCAACGACGACTTCAGCTGAGCGGCAATTGGAGAGTAGTTAGGTTGGTTTTGAAGCTTTCTCTGCCACCCCAGTATAGCATTAACCCATTTGCGTGAAAGAGGCTCCTTGAGCACCGTTCCTTTGGTTTATCTGTGTTTGCTCTCTTAAACGCAAATGCGAGCCGGCTCGCGTCCAGTGCTTTTTAAACATTGAGCTCACATCATACGATTGTCGTGGAGTGGGTGCCTGGGATGCCGTCAGGAAACAGATCAACCCGCGCAAAGAGGTAAGAGAGCGAAGCGCCTATTGTTGACAAGAACAATGAGCCAATAGGTCATTCCGACGCATGGAGCGTCGCTTTTGCTTTGAGACTGCTTGTGTTGGCTTATTGCTTCGCACCACCATAGCTTTATAGGCGACCGCCACGATCTAGACCTATGCGGCAGATTTTAAACGCCACCGCCTTTTGACCTTTGGCTACAATCCAGTGGCTTGCATACCACTCTAGTGTCTTAGATGCAAATAGGAAGAGGGCGAAGTGAGTGAAAGAAAAGACCTTTAAGAGAGATAGAAAGACGAAAGGAAAGGTAGGGAGGTTAACCAGCCGACTCCCAGTATGCTACCCTACACGTGGAAAGAGGAATGGAGGGAGAGATAGAAAGGAGAGAGTGGAAAGTAAGATCACTTTTCCACGTTTCCGTTGGTCATTACTTACAGGATACACAGGGCACACACCGATAGTTCACAACCTTGCACTCAGTCCTGAGTGCTTCAAGAACTTAAAAAGTGCCTTCTCAGCTGTGTCTGCTATGAAGGTTTAGTCGAAGGACTCAGATTTTTTGCTTCAGTAAGGGGCCAATGATGTAAGCGGCGGAGTATTGCAGCCAAAAGGACACGCTCACGCTGAAACCGAGGGAAGTTACAAAGGAGATGTTCTAGAGTTTCGTCCCATCCACAGATCTCACACGCAGGAGAGTCTCCCATTGCGATTTAGGGACCCGGGTTCGAACCCAACCGCGGCGGCTGCGTTTTTATGGAGGAAAAACGCTAAGGCGCCCGTGTGCTGTGCGATGTCAGTGCACGTTAAAGATCCCCAGGTGGTCGAAATTATTCCGGAGCCCTCCATTACGGTACCTTTTCTTCCTTTCTTTCACTCCCTCCTTTATCCCTTCCCTTACGGCGCGGTTCAGGTGTCCAACGATATATGAGACAGATACTGCGCCATTTCCTTTCCCCCAAAAACCAATTATTATCGATTTAGTGAGCGTGGGCTTCTGTGAACGCCACTCCCAGCCACAGGCGACACAACAGGGTAGCATCGCAGCGGGAGATGCCGGACGGAGTCTTGGGTTGAAGAAAGGAGTCTGGGTGGTGCAGATGATATGCGGAGTTTCCAGGAGACGACCATGACGCCGAAATCTCAATTCGGCCAAGCACTCGCAGATGTCTTGCTGCGTCGGCTCTTGTCAGTGGTATCAGGACAATGTTGGCACTGCCCTGAGCCGATCGAACAGCAGCGTCAGATGCGCCGTTTCCGACAATGCCAGGGTGTCCCGTTATCCATTGGAAGACGATGCGATAAAAGACTTTTTAATTATTGGTGGATCCTTGGGGATAAAACAGCTTCTACAGCGGGGAGGCACTTGCTCACATGGACTCCGCTGTGTCTTCCCGATTGTGCATTTTATGGTCAGTTCATAATCATTTAAGGGGTTCGAATTTTTCGGTTTTTGTTTTTGCGAATTGAGAGCCCTTTTTTTTGGTTTTTCTTTCAGAATGCAAATCTCGTTTTTTCTCCCCATGAATGGAATACTGTCCTATTTTGGTGATTTAATGCAGTAATCATGTGTGGCCAAAAATAATTGAAGTCTATGTCGGTGGTTTTGTCGTCATGAACAACTTGTCGTCATTAATAGAGTAACTCAAGCTAAAAGAGAAGCCGCAGACAAAAACGCAAGTTGGAGCTTAAGTGTCTATAAGAAATAAATTGAAATAATTGAGTTTTGTTCGGCTGTCGCGCTGAGTTTAACGCGAGGGCGGGACATCACGTGGTCTGCGTGTTTGTGGCAGTGATAGAAATGCCGCCCAACTATCGCGGTAGGCAGAACATACTTTTTCGTGATGCTCATGCACAGTGTTGTTTCAGTATCCTGCATGAAGTTGGTTGACCTGCTTCACCAACTAACTCCTTTAAGCAGTTTACAGTAAAAACAGTGCTTAACTAGCAGGCGGCGAGGAGATGGCACTTCGCGATCGCCAGAGGCAGGTAATATAGCGGGGCAGGACATCAAATGGCACAGCTGCGCTGCTTATTCAGCACCATCGTCGCATCATGCCCCTGGATTCCGGCTGACTTAATTTCAGTTTTGACTGAGTGTAATTCGCACTCAACATCCAGCTGTATATGCCTTACATGCCAAGAGTAGTGATGTTTTTCGGTTAAAACCGAAATGCCCAACCCATAGTTATAAAGTAGTTATTGGAGAGTTGGGGTATTAGGCTCCTTCGCATTAAAATGAAGGACAATGCCTACCTTCCCTCAGAATGCTTGTAGATGTATGTTGTTTTTCCTAGTCCTACGAGGCTATTTATTTCTTTTAACCCGGTCTGCACCATCGGACATTTTGTAACAATCAGCCTTGTGCAATCCGCAACCCCTTCTGGAGAAATGTTCGTTTAATTATGAAAATTCATCTGTGAGCAGAGAACATTCTGCACTTCCTCTTTCTTCTGCATTCGGGTCTGTTTGCGTAATCTGTACAAATATTTTACTAAAGGTAATATTTTAAAGGTAATATTTCATAATATTTTACGAAAGGTGGATAGGGTTCATAATTACGAATGTAAAGGCCTCCAGCTGTTCCTTAAGATGGACGCTTTTGTTTTGCCTGCTGAATTATTTTGACTCTTTGAGGTGTCGAGCGTAAGATACTCATTCTCCCATTTCGAAGTGTGTCAGGTAAGAAGTAAAAAAAAAAAATAAAAACGTTGTTTTCACGGTGAAAGGCGTTGCTGAAAACTTTAGCTGGTGTTTTAAACTGCATGAAACAAACTCGACATAAACTAATGCTGATCCCACCTTTTCTTGCGTTTTAACTGTAAACGTCTGGGGCCTTACGTAAGCGGCGAAGATTACACTGCAATTTTTAAAAATTTCAAGCAAGAATGCAGGTTTCCTTTGGCGCAACGTTTGTTTGAAATTTTACTATTTAACAACATTTAAAACGACAAAAATTTGTCCTGTTAGGAAACATCATGAATGGCTCTATATACAGGAGCAAGATGTTACATATATATCTTCATCCGCACGCCAGAAAACGAGGCAGTGTTGGAGGAGCAAAATCCTTGTCATGAGACAAGCGTCATCTTGTTTTTCTTGAATCTACGCCGTACAACCAATGTCCCGAGGCTCATTCCTCATTCCTGGCTGATGTCGGCATGCCTTCCCGAACTTTTGAAACTGGGGAACTCTAGCGAGAATCTTCAAAGCAGAATAGTAAAGTACACACAGTAAAGCAATAAAGTAGAATACATTCACCTGCAAAATACCGTTCGGCGATGAGTCCAATACGATGTCACCTTTATTACTGTGAAGGCTGTGTCATGTGTCAAGAAAGCTCCTAACACCCCAGGAACCGGACCATGAAATCTGTCCGAAAGCACCAGAAGGATGCAGCAAGAAGTCCACACGGCGAGGACCTGGACAGGCAAGGAGCTCGGTGGCGAGGATCGAAGCACGCAGTAGAGCACAGCAACTAGACGCACAATATTCACATGAACTTCGACCTATTCGGCAACTAAAACTTTCAAAGTACACGACAGGTGCTCCTGGCAGGGACAAACAGCAGATACAAAACATTTGGGCTGCGAGAAAGATGCGCTGGTACTGGAATCCCCAAGTGGCATGTTTTTCTTGGGCTCCTCAGCACTCTGCTGGGTGCTCTCTTTCGGCAAAAGTTTATTGCTCGACTTGTCTTGAAACGACAGTCGTGAATATTCTTCCTTTTCATTTTTTTATGTCATATCCTTGAGATAAGGAAGAGCCTATATTGACGCGAAAATATTATGTCTACTTTCACCTTTCTGCGTCCGCTGGCAGGTGTCTAGAGAATCGTTCTTGGAAAGCATACGTGAAGCAAGTATTGCGTCTTCCAGATAAACGGAAAGCGGCCTAAGTGTAAGCAAGGAGCTTGGTCGAAGGTAACAGTAAGTAAACGCTCAAGAACCAGATAAGTACTTTTTTCTCTTCATCCTTCTTATATCCCGACACAGGGACATCGAATACTGTCAGCTCAGTTTCGTCACGATTGTAGCTAAGTAACAAACCAGAGAAAAAAGAGAAATGTGCAAAACCAGAATCAAAATTACGAAACTAGGATATATAAAAGCTTGAGTGCAACGCTGTTGAGTATCAGCACAATCTCTTCATTGCGTTTAAAAGACGTCATGTTACATCGCATCAAACAAACTATGTCAGTTTCACCACACCCTAGACTTCGATCATTGTTGACTTTTTTTTCTCCTTCCCTCAAGTCAAGTTAGTTGTCTGAGACAATAAAATTTTGGGTCTCTAAACACTAGATACCTGGCACCTTTCGACATTTAGGCACCTGTGACATTTGAAAGCCCCGCATCATCAGAAAGAAATAACTGTTACAAAATCTCACCTGTTTTTCTTCAAGAAAAAAGAATTTGTGCAATCTTGGAAACAAAACTCAACGTATCAGTCGCTACACATTCTTCCAGTCGGCAGGTGTTGCTTGCGGCTGGAGATCAGCCTAACGCTGTTGTCACATAGTAGTGACGGCAAGCAGCCTAGAGAGAGGTAGGTGTAAAACTCCAAAACTCTTTATTCCTTTAACTAAAACCCATAAAAAGAGAAACTGACTCCGCGCCTGCGATAACAAAACACTCGTCGGTTATCAGAAACACCGCCGCTCTGGAAGGCTCTCAATTTTAAGGTCACAAACCTCAAGGTTTCGACCTCAAGGTTCGGTAAGCAAAGTCAACAACCACCTTGAACATCGTAAAACCCGTCGCGCGCGGTTACGTGTTTCCGAAGAAATCTGGCTGTGTCTCGCGCAACAAGCAAAGTCCTAGGCAAAACCAAACACCACAGGCTTTGCTGCACTAATACAAATGTTGCATTAATGACACGCCACTTTATCCGAATTATATTTGAAGTATGGAAAGGCTCGTATATAGTTTTATTTCTATATCCAAGTACATTAATTTCACAGGCATGTTTTATTTCACTCAACAAACCAAATTATTTTGCGCTTTGCGCTGCTTTAAATGCTGTTGATGGAAGCTCAAAAGTAAGATACGGGAAAATTACAGGTTCTGTTTAGACTCAAAAGAATATCTTTCGCGATAGAATTCATTTTTCGGCAAAGAGCTACCTGTTTGAGGGGCGCCAATCAAATGGTAATGCAACTAACGACAATTGGAAGAACTCATCAGCCATCTCCATCAACATAACCACAAAAGCAAGCAGGGAGGTTTTAACAAATATTTCGAATATTTCGAATAAAACGCTACAGTCACATACATAATGGAAAAGCGCGGCTTTTCCCAAGCGAGTACCACATTCTATCTAATGGCACTAGCCGATTGTCATGAACATGTTAGCGTGACAAAGCAGGGAGTGGCGGATAAAAAGAGTAAATGGAGATAGCCCCTCACTGCATTGTCGGAGATAATCTCCATCCTGCATTTTCAGGCCACTCCCTGCATTTTAGCAGAACTAACGCTAGCAGGTTCAAGGAAATCGGCCGACGCTGTTAGCAAGAAAAGGGTCCCTTGACGGGAAAAGCCGCTTTTTTACTGACTTGTATCCGACTGCAGAAACTTTTCGCAGAATAAAAAATTCGGCAGAGGCACTTAAGACTGATCTTGAGAAACAGCGCAAAGGACGGGACACAACAACGACGAAAGGACGAGCGCTATCAACTGACGTTTTATTTCACAGAGCAGGAATATATAGGCATATATATTCCGGCCCTCTGAAATAAAAACGTCAGTTGATAGTCAGCGCTCGTCCAGGATCGTCTTTCTTGCGTCCCGTCCTTTGCGCTGTTTCTAAACATGAACGCAAACCAAATAGCCCGACTGTCTACTCTTGCACTTAAGACTGCTTACGTGTGGGAATGCGAAAGCATTACTGTTCTTGGATGCACTGAAACCCACCCGCACCCGCACGCGCGCACGCACACACACACGCACACACACACACACACACTGCCCACACATGCGCGCGCGTATGACACCACCCGGAACGCTGTAGGACGAACGGTTGCATCATAATTTTTATATGAAAATTGGTTTTAGAGGAAACTAAATGGCGCAGTAACTGTCTCACATCATGATGGACAACCGAACCGCGCCTTAAGGGAAGAAATAAAGAGTTTAGGAAGGCATACAATTGAAGGTGCATATGTCATCGGTTCGAATCCCTGTCGCAAGCTAGCCTCCACCTTGAATAGCACATGCAAGCTATAGGCAACGAGAAATCGTATGACACCGCCCGAAACGCTGTACGACAAACGGTTGCGTCAAAGTTTTGATATGAATGTTGTCGGGAAAACTGGCGCCGCATGAATGTCGGCCAGTGTGGAGTGACATAGACAAACGACATGTATATGATTGCCTGAATTGGAAATGCTTGGTTTGCTCTGTGCGTCTCACGGCAGCTTGATGACGTCACTTTGCTGGTCCTCTCCCTTGTAATAAGTCAATGACATTACTAACGCTCCATGTCAGCTAAAGAATCTTGTTCCTAAATGCAAGTTACGTAGATATAGTCCCCAAGTGCGGCATTTGGCGCATGTATTTGTTCACTGAAAAAAATTGGAGGGGACACTTAAGATAAGCCTTACAGATAGGACGCGATAGCGTTTATGAATTAATGTCTATGTGCGCAATTACTGACTGTCAGCTTTACATTTTGGGGCCCTGGGGATCCTCACACCACTGTGTGTGTGTGTGTGTGTGTGTGTGTGTGTGTGTGTGTGTGTGTGTGTGTGTGTGTGTGTGTGTGTGTGTGTGTGTGTGTGTGTGTGTGTGTGTGTGTGTGTGTGTGTGTGTGTGTGTGTGTGTGTGTGTGTGTGTGTGTGTGTGTGTGTGTGTGTGTGTGTGTGTGTGTGTGTGTGTGTGTGTGTGTGTGTGTGTGTGTGTGTGTGTGTGTGTGTGTGTGTGTGTGTGTGTGTGTGTGTGTGTGTGTGTGTGTGTGTGTGTGTGTGTGTGTGTGTGTGTGTGTGTGTGTGTGTGTGTGTGTGTGTGTGTGTGTGTGTGTGTGTGTGTGTGTGTGTGTGTGTGTGTGTGTGTGTGTGTGTGTGTGTGTGTGTGTGTGTGTGTGTGTGTGTGTGTGTGTGTGTGTGTGTGTGTGTGTGTGTGTGTGTGTGTGTGTGTGTGTGTGTGTGTGTGTGTGTGTGTGTGTGTGTGTGTGTGTGTGTGTGTGTGTGTGTGTGTGTGTGTGTGTGTGTGTGTGTGTGTGTGTGTGTGTGTGTGTGTGTGTGTGTGTGTGTGTGTGTGTGTGTGTGTGTGTGTGTGTGTGTGTGTGTGTGTGTGTGTGTGTGTGTGTGTGTGTGTGTGTGTGTGTGTGTGTGTGTGTGTGTGTGTGTGTGTGTGTGTGTGTGTGTGTGTGTGTGTGTGTGTGTGTGTGTGTGTGTGTGTGTGTGTGTGTGTGTGTGTGTGTGTGTGTGTGTGTGTGTGTGTGTGTGTGTGTGTGTGTGTGTGTGTGTGTGTGTGTGTGTGTGTGTGTGTGTGTGTGTGTGTGTGTGTGTGTGTGTGTGTGTGTGTGTGTGTGTGTGTGTGTGTGTGTGTGTGTGTGTGTGTGTGTGTGTGTGTGTGTGTGTGTGTGTGTGTGTGTGTGTGTGTGTGTGTGTGTGTGTGCGCGTGCGTGTGTGTGTGTGTGTGTTTTCGCCCTTTAATGAAACTGCTTAGATTTAAATTTTTGCTGCAAAGCTGGCTTTGTCTCTAAATGACTCAAGTTGCGGCAGAGCACGCTTATCAGGGGACAACTTGGATTTGAGAATTTTACGGTTCGTTCTAGAAAGCTTTAAAGCAGTACAGGGCACCCAGAACCGATCTTCACTTTCTGAAAGCATTGAATATCAAAAAACAACAACCAGAAGTTCTACCTTTCTACCACTTAAAAAGAATCTGCACTGAATGGGCACCAACATATCTTCAATTTATGTCGCGGAATCATTACGTATATTTGCAGACCTGATAAACGCAATGAAGCTGCTGCAGTTATTCTTGATATTTCATGGCTAATATAAAGAGGTTCTCATCGCAAGAGTTCTAACGCAGTTACACCAGAAAACTGCCGAATGTATTTGTGTGTGGCGCATGCAAACAGAGTTCTTCCTACTGTGACATGCCCTACTTTCCCGGACATTAGTAACTATCAACACCTGTTTGCAGCAAGAAGCGAACGCCGCGTAACTCATTAGAGTAGTTTAAACTTGTAATTTGGCAAAACTAGAGAGTCTTGAGAGATTATGAGAGAACGTGGTGAATATCATGGCTGACCCTCCCCTCTCGGCGCAAACTATGACATGTGAAATGCTTTCTATGACCACACTAACCATTTCAGGCTGCCACAGAAGACAATTATGTGGTGAACATGCGAAACTGCTGCGGTGTTGTGAGTGTTCAGCGCCATAAGGCACATTGTGATACTGCGCAAACTAGAAGCGTTTGTCCAGATTTCCGGGACATGAAGGCACCAGTAAACATCAATTGTCTGTCCTAAGTCTAATTGTCCTTGGCGCTGAGTCCTCAGTTAACATCTAATTTTGTCTTCTGAGTACTTGTGAAATTATGCCCTCATCACTCTGCTCGCAAATAATTATACAGGCAGAGGACAACCTCGCGCTGTCATTTAGAATTCACTGAAAGGTTAAGGGTGAAACTGAGCTTCAGAACCTTGTAGAAATAAAAATACACTCGCCGAAAGTTTCGACGAAAAATAAACACGACGTTTCAGGGCCCTTACGGGTCCCTTGATCACATGGAGCGCCGCATGGAACGACGGTGGCTTAAATACGGTTAAAATTGCGTAATGTCCGATTGTAGATATCTGTAATATTTCCGCGTGTCCTGTTAAGAGCATGATTCGTGTTATGTATATGAAAAGATTCTAAAAGAAATCGCGATGATAAGTTTTCCTCTGTGGCAACGACTGATGTTTCGTCCCAATCAATGGTGTGTCCCGTTGACACTCTGTGTTTCGCCAAAGCATTAGATGTGGAGCGGTCGTTCGCGACGCCGTTCTGATGCTCTTTGAGCCTGCGTCTGAAGTTTCCGGTTTCGCCAATGTAAGCGGCGTCACAGACTTGACAAGGTATCTTGTATACCACGCCCGGGTACCTTGAGAGATCTAGACAATCTTTTACCCAGACAAGCTGTTGTTTTAACCTGCTGGCAGGCACATGAGAAATGTGCACGTCATAGTCTTTGAAAATGCGTGAGAAACTGTGTCGGTTCGTGCATGACTGCAGTGAAAATCTTTATTAGACGATGACAGCGTCCTCTACCGGCCCTAGGTTAGTACAGATGAACGAGACTAATATGGCAATCAAAAACTAAAATCCACGAACTCTGACAGAAGGTGCCTGCACGTCGCTCAATACGCGCACAAAAGAACCATTGTTAGGTTACAGGACAGTACTGATATGCTTCGTGAGAACCACATTTTGACATTGCATTCTTACAAAAAGCTGAAAGTGTACCCATGCTCGGTAGATTGAAGGTGAAGAGACTGTGGAGGTGTAGAACGGCAACAAGTTGGGCTGACTGGATGAGCCAGTTGTACAGAGTAAAAGTTATGCTTTAAATGTACGCAAAACACATTAGTATAGCTTTGGATTCATTTCCTTTTTTTGTCCGTTGCCTTCTTCCGACCTTTACGTTCAGAAGGACTGATTAGCCTGGTTTAGATCATAAATTTCCAGTAACTAGCATATCGCTTCGGAATGCGGATAAATGCCTTCATGATTGTTGGAGCAAACCGGTCAGCCTCAGTGCTCAGGTTGATGGTTGGAGCAATTAAATGATTTGGTTTATGAGGTTTAACGTCCCAAAGCGACTCAGACTATGAGAGACTACGTAGTGATGGGCTTCGGAAATTTCGACCACCTGAGGTTCTTTAACGTGCACTTACGTCGCACACTGCACGGGCCTCTAGCGTTTTTCCTCCATCGAAATTCGACCGACGCGACCGGGATCGACCCCGTGTCTTTCGAGGCAGCAGCCGACTGCCATACCACTTAGCCATGGCGGCGGTTGGAGCATTTAAATGTTACGGTGGCAAGTGCTCCCTAAAATTAAGTTGCGCAACAAGCTCGAGGCCAAAAACAAGTTTTTCTGCCATATTGGCTTAATTTTTTTTGTTTCTATGGCAGCCACGTTTCTCGTTTGCCACAGGACTATTTATAATCTTAAAAAATCACAAAGCCGGGTCAACAACATTATTCATCAATAAGATCAAACTGGCTCAAAATAAAGCAAAGGTCGATAACCTGGCTGATGTCGACCAGAGGCACCGAGATGTCTCTTACCAGCTGACCATTATTAAGTGCGGCTACAACTAAGCTAGAAATCTGTCGGTCGTCTTCTCTTTAATGGTTCACGTCGCAAATTTCAGTACACGGGTCACGAAGCTACTCGAACCCAACCGACCCTCGTCGAAGCCTTTGTGCATGTTTCTCTTGATAAAACCGCTGAATAAATGATCCAGCTCGAGTGGCAGCGGAATTCTCTATCGCCGTCTTTAACAGCTCCAATCAGTCTTCGCAGTAAAACACATAGCCAACACAAGGCACACGTAGCCATTTCTTCCTGCTATTAAGCATTGTGCCTGCGCTACATAGTGGGAGTAAATAACTTCACTATTTCACTTCTTCTTATTTATAAACAAATCTGTCGTGTCAGAAACTTAACGCCTAACGCTTTTAATTACTTCATTCACACTGCATATCCCCATTTTTTATCGCTGTGCATGTACGACCACTTAATTCACACTTTGAAAGCCGAATATTCGAATTTTTTCAGTCTCGATCAAAACGAACTTTATAAATTTTTTCCCCAGATATTCGAGAGTGCCTACGTGAGCATTAAGAAGAATTTTCCTCTTTATTTGCTGGCACAGAAGATATCCTCAACGCTTAATCAATAGCTTATGACATTATCCGCATAAATAGCGCGCCTAAAATTGCTTAGGTGTAACCAAAAAGCACAATCACTGGCTATGTTGTCTGCTCACTAGTGACGGCCTCAGCTGTTAACAGTTTCGCAGATTAGCCCATCCTAGGACGTCCCTACGTGAGCGCTATATGAGAGCGCCGATAATAATCGCTGTTCGGGCTGCATCATTTTGAGGTTCACTAATTCCGGCTCGCACCGGTGACGAAAGCACAAAGATTTTAAGTTTAGGTTTGCGCAAGTCTTCAATGTCGAAACGATATACTGAGCGAATGTTCGGCTATATTGCCAAAAACGCTATATAGCAAAAACACTGCTACTTATGTTCATCAATGATCTACATTCATTTTCAGACTCAGGGTTCGTTACGAATTGTGCGTTTCTAAACTTTTTCAAGGCTTTTGATAAGATTGATCATCAAATTCTTAGACTAAAACTCAGTCGTTTTAACATCGATCCTGTAGTACTTACTGGATAATTGTATTTCTTTCTAGCCGCACCCAGTATGTCACAGCTAACGAGACGGACTGCCTTGAGGTACCCGTCCAATCAGGAGTGTCTCAGTAATTCGTCTTAGCTTCATTACTTTTTATTATTTATGTTAGTGACTTACCCAGCTGCGTTTCAAGCTCTATTTCTCTTTTCGCTGATGACTGGGTAATCTACCGTAAAATAGCTAATGCTTCTGATGTGACATTAGTGCAGACTGACTTAAACAATATCGCTTCTTGGTGCTTGCTCTCTTTGGCTGATGAAACTGAACGCTACGAAAAGCAAAACAATGCGAATTTCCCGCACTCGGTCATCCTGTCGCAGCTACTCTACTAATCATTCTGCACTGACTCCGTTTCAACTTATAAGCACCTTTGAGTACACATTACAAGTAACCTTACCTGGAAGATTCATATTAACTACATAACATCCAAAGCCAATCGCCTGCTTGGGTATCTAAAACGTAACTTTTCACTAGTTCCATCTTCACTGAGAAGACAGTTATATACTATAAGCTTTTGAATATAAAACATTGCATTCCGGTAAAGAAAGGCTGTCACTTTTATTTTTCACTGATATGAAAGATTTTTTCGCCCCCTCACATCTTTGTAGCCGCCGTGGTGACTAAGTGGTTACAGCGCTCGGCTGCTGACCCGAAAGACGCGGGTTCGATCCCGGCCGCGGCGATCGAATTTCGATGGAGGCGAAATTCTAAAGGCCCGTGTACTGTGCTATGTGAGTGCACGTTAAAGAACCCCAGGTGGTCGAAATTTCCGGAGCCCTTGACTACGCCGTCCCTCATAGCCTGACTCGCTTTGGGACGTTAAACCCTCTAAACCAAACAGAACCTGTTATATACTATCTATGCCCGACCCAATCTCGAGTACGCTTCCTCCATATGGGATCTTGGCTATGTGTCACTGAATAATACCTTAGAGAAAGCACAAATTCTCTCTTGTCGTTTTATGCTCCATAATTGCCACCACACGGCAAGCGTCACTAACATATAAAAAAGATTAAATTTGCCCCCTCTCGCTGTCCGTCGTAATATTTCTCGTATTTGCGTCTTCCATAAGATTTATCATCATGACGACCAACTCAGGTCGCGCCTGATCACATATGCCGCTTATGTTTCTGCACGTGTCGATCATCGCTACAAAGTCGCCATACCTCGCCAAAGGACCATGACGTATGAAACATTCATCTCTACCAAAACATCCCGTGACTGGAACCACCTACCTGCTGCCGCCGTTGCTATCAATGACAACCATTGGTTTCGTACTTCATTTTTTAATATATTTTGAAGTCTTTATTACCCCCACTTGGCGTTTATCATGTTCTGTATGACTGTTCCTTCATTTCTTTTTGATACGTTGGTGTGAAAGCATCTAACATTATATGCTGCATTCTGTTCAACCAATCTCTTGCGTATTTGCAGCCTACCCGAGTGCTTTGGATACGTGCCATTTTTTTTATTTTTTTCGTTATTGTTGTTGCCTTCATTTCCTCTTTTATTCTCTTGCCTTTTTTTCTCCTCTCCTAATGAAGTTGTGGAGTGTCATTTGTATTTCTTCCCCTCCCCTCTACAATGCTTTTGTAAGCCCTGAGGATAAAATAACTAAATAATACGGCGTATTAGCTATAAATAGCATTGAAGTACCCAACCTCACCTGCGTGGCGAGATTTGGAGCTACCTAGCTCACATATTCATCAGTACCCTCTAACGATATCCTCGCTGCAAATTATGCGCACACTTCTATGCCCGGCCGTTGCAGACTTCAACGAGGACCTCTCTATTTTTACTTGACAACAACCTACTTTACACAGATTCGTTAGAATTTTTATTTGTTTGTTTGTCTCGCATCTCAGTAACGAAGGCTGAAAAAAATGAGGATCCACAGCCTGAGCTGGTGCCGCCAGATGGGGACACTTAACGTCGCTCACTGCGCGATAGCACAGCGGGGAAGCCATTCGCGACCCACAGCAACGCTCTGCCGTCTTCCCCCAAGAGCAATGTTATAAAACCAAAGCTCGTAAAACGGTACGCTGGCTTAATGGGCTGTGCACCATCACGGCAGTGCGGGCGGCGCATGAGAAGAAAAAGAACGTAGAAGTACCTACTTCCGCTTAACACAACCAGGCGGGTTTCGGTGGGCAACCCACCCAGAGCCAGCTGTAAAAAGGATGCACCTTCACAGAAGAAAGAAGACATAAAAAAGAAGCGAGGAGAGAACCACATGTTTGGCGCACACATGCCGCAGCACGTAGGTTGGTGAAGCAAGTGAACATGAATCACTTGGATAGGAAGCGTTAACGAGTCCTTGGCACGGGCCCTTAAGACAAGGAAGCTAAGTTATCTCGCTTTAACGTACCATTCTAAAAATTCTGCAAACCCCTGAAACCAGCAAATGTGTTTAAAAGACATATAAAGCGCTTATCGAGTAGCCACCAGCTTTTCTAAGGACCATCTTGATGTTATAAGCATTGCTGTTCAAAAGTAAATTCAGAGAACTCTGCCCCGAATATGCTCTTTTTTTAAGGCGATGTTTTATTTTAAACAAATGGGAATGTACTATCAGCAATAAATGAAACGCGAACAAGACAGCTCAGCCACGAATAGAAAAATAACAAGCACTTAGCACTTAGTCAGAGGAAGCTCGATACAGTGGAGACTAATTTTGCTTCGAAGGAGCCAACACTCTTCATAAGTGTTAATCAACTTGGCTTGTAGTTGCCCTCCAGGGGATAATATGATGCTGTTTTTGTCTTACCACCTCAGTTTTCATATTCGCGTTTCATTCGTTGCTGATATTACTTGTTAGTTCCATCTCGCGCTTTGTTCTAATTGCTGTCATGTGTAGAAAACGTTGAGCATGTTCAGTAGTGAACTAACCTTTTTGTGGACAGAATTCTAAGATTACCTGTAAAAACCTTCGTCTTAAATTGTTTCATTGCGCTTATCACTCGCAGAGAGGCATAGGTTGTGAAAATGCATGAAACCTCCTTGCATGAGTTCTGAGAACGGCGCGTGTCTTCTGTCCTATTTTGTCTGTGCTTGTAAAATTTGCGCCTACAATTTTCATTATGAAACCTCCTTCCTGTGTTTCATGAATAACGGACCACGACAAAAAATATTAAATATTTAATTTCATAGTCACCTATTTCGCTATTCCTTTTTCGTACTTCTGGCCACAAATGCCGCCCGAAGTTGCTTCTAATATTAAAGGTAATGTAATTTCTAAATTTTAACTGTCTTAGACGTTTTGTGCAACATTGTGGTTTCTTTATGAGTCTTGTACTGAATTTCCCTCGATTTTCTGGGTCCCCCTTGCTTTAATGCTGCGAGGCGATGCAGGCGTGCAGTAAAAATAACGAACAAAGCCCCTCTAATTTCTAACTCAACGCAATTGTAATGGTGTTCCGGTCTCCATAGATTTCGAAAAAATGAGCGCAGGCCATAATACATAAAGTTTCACTGAAACACCCGATATGTACGCCTACGTACAGTGATCTGCCTTATCTGTCGAAGCGTTTACAGCAGTAACAAAAAAATACAGGAAGTTAGTTGTTAGCGCAGATGTTAAAACTTTATACAAAACATGCATATTGAAATAACAGCGGATGTCTACTTTCCTCAAAACACGGTCCACGACTCCTCTTCTTCAGGCTAATCTCACGTGAACGTCCTAGTCACAGTC
Organism: Amblyomma americanum; assembly: GCF_052857255.1. NCBI lineage: Eukaryota > Metazoa > Arthropoda > Arachnida > Ixodida > Ixodidae > Amblyomma > Amblyomma americanum. Next base: position 143,820,709 of record NC_135500.1, read on the forward strand.
GGCCATGGTGATTTTTTGTAATTCTTCAGTTATGTTGACCTCTCAGCTGCAACTTAAGCTCACGTATGAACCCTAGAAACGATGTAATCTTTTATAGGGAACCGGTGAAAAAAGTTGAAACACGTCAGTGATTTTGCACAATATTTACACACACCTGTTTATCTTGCTAGTCGCCTTCTGAACATGGTAGAGCGAGGCTTGCGGGGTAGGGTGCAGTCAGTTGTTATGTCACTTATTGCATTTTTTTGAAAAGGAGTAGCCGACCCTATTTTCAGGCACACAACTTTTATTTATCTTTTCATATATATTAAAAGAGGCAACTGCGGAAACCTATCTGACGCTTACTACTGCAACCCGCCGCACGATAGAACGAAGAGACTGCGGTTCGCGTCATATATCGCCCTATGATGTCTCGTTTCCACATTTCTTTTGGCATCGAGATTTCTTCTTTTTTTTAGCTGGTTCCGGTGAAAGTGACCGAAGCGGAGGGAAGGTGCGTAGAACATCAATGTCAACCTTCTTCTCATCTTTTTTCACATTTTTAATGCGTTAGCATTACTACCCACTCTTTCTCAAAATATGGCCATCTGGAGATGTATGATGCCGCCCACACTTTCGTAATCGTCTACCCAGCACCAACCAAACTCTCCATCTTCCAGATGCCACCACCCACAAGAAGCCCAGGCAGCACCGGAGCGTAAAAGCGTCGCCGAAGTACAAATCAAAGCCGCAATAGGAAGGCAATGATTGTAGCCGAGAATGTGTACAACCAGTACTGCTCAAGCAGATTGGTCGCACCACTTCGTATGATTGACTGTGCATTTTTACATCGAAAGTTGTTATTGCCTTTGTTTAGCCATATAGCCCTGCTTCTAGCGTTTCTATTCAAATAAACTTATTTGATTAAATGTATTTTAATTATTTTATTTAAATTAATTATCTCAGATTAATTTCCACCTGCCCCGATTGGCATAAGCAAAGTGCATGTTTAGGGAAGATGGGAGAGGGCAAGTGCGAGCGAGAAGAAAGAGAGAGGTTTGGAGGCGATGGGTACCAGATGAGACTCTACGGCTAAATACAGGGCTAAATGGATAAATCAATGCTATAACTAATTTCGCTTATTATTGTGCTAAGCTGATAAGCTCAACCGTACAAATTTTTTCTCTCTTGGCTAGCCTCACAAAAACCTAGAGTAAACAAGACCACCGCTAGAGGGACTCGATTTCTCTACCTTGGGCTGCCCAAAGCCGTGACCACTGCACCACTGTGGTTTGCACAGACCTTCTCTCCGACAGACGCTGAAGAGTCCAGGAGTTCTTACGTTTGTCCCCCTTATAGAACGAGCAATACTCACGAGCTACGCGTGAGTCTGCGCTCATACATTCTTTAGGCGAGCTGCATTTTCGTGCACCCTAATCTGGTATGTGGGTTCTCGGCACTTTCCTTCTTTTTGTGCATACTGCCTGCTTCTATTCCTTCGTTTCTTGATTTTTGTGTCTTATTTGTAAAAAAAAAACAGCACGAAACGGAGACATGGAGAAGTTGCCATCGCCAGCAAGGAATCCGGGCTGCACCATGGCACATACTGGTCCAGGCGCCCTGTTTTCGCAATCGCGTAATATGCCCGCCGTTGCCGTTTGTTCGTACTTTCTGTTCCATATCGAGCTGGGTCAGGAGCTTTCGCAGTGGCATCCTGCGCGTATCGACCCAGAGACACAATATCAATATGCATGATCTAGAGACACAGCGTCAGCTCCTCAGTGCGTTGTTTCTCAATGCAACGGTTTATGTTTCTTCTTTCGAGCACCTCGAAGAGATAGCGAAGAGAGTAAGGCGTGAAGTCAGGCAGAGCAGATGCCGGGCGCAGTGCGGCTGTGTGACCAGAATCAAGCAGGAAACCGAGTAAGCAAAAAAAGAATACCAGTGCCATGAAAGGGATCGCCCACAATGTTCCAGACCACTCTTTCGCAAGATTGCATTCAGGCTTCCAGACCGCATCGCACCATCCTTGATGAACCACGTGGCTGTGGGTGACCGCCTTGTGGAACAAATAATAAAACCAAAGTTACTATGCTGTAACTCATTCCCGTCACTAGGATAGCATATCGCAAATAATGAGCAACTAAACACAGGTGGGAAAGACAACAAAAAGTGCCCGACACATAGAACATCACTCTACAAGCGTATCACATACGCACAAAAGGTTGCTATGATGAGGTATTAATAATGAGTGTTGTTTTTAGAGCGCCGAAGAAAGCGAACAAAAATTTACACTGCGATTCCACAAACGAGGTAATACGGAAATACAGGGCCATCTCGTGTGCGATAACGATTACGAACAGAAGTATGTTATGAAACGAAATGGAACTGCAGGGGAAATGATTCGACTTGGATGCCAGTCGCTGGTTTCAGGCTTCAGCAAGCAACTGCTGGATCTTGAATTCTTGGCCTTCTGGGCTTTTGACGCTCGGCTTTTAGTTGGTGGCGATGTCCAGTTTTATCTCGGCGTGGATCGGCTTCCCGTTCAGACGAGCATCATTGGGTCTTCTCTATGTAACGCCTTCGCCCACAGTCATGCAAAGGAGCCTGTTCCGTATCTATAATTACGCTGAAAACTGGTGGGCGTTGCGCGCTCCCCGCCGGTTATCTTAGCACAGCTAGTATGATGTCACGCCATGTGTACACAGCTGCTGCCCGCTCTGCGCCTGTTGCTCCAACGGCGCGAAGTCATGCTTGCCTGACTGATGACGTCATACTAGCTGTGCTTCGGCTCCGGACAGGCTTCGCTGAGGAACCAGCAAGGGAGTGCTCCGACAAATAGCTCACGCTGTAAAAGAGATGTAATCGTTTGGAAGCACCTGAAGCCCACCATAATGGGCTGTAAAGCCTGCCTACAACAAAAGCGAGCTATGTCTGAAGTGCATCCCTTCCCTGAGATTCGGCACCAGCCGTGGAGAATTTCTCAGAGCATTTTAATTACTGCATTTCTGCTATAACATGCGGCTTCATAAAATGCACCGAATCCGAGCAAGCTCCTCCCCGGAAAGAACACAGTTTTGTTTTTTCTTTATCTTTCGAGTAGTTTGAAGAATTTATTACGCTCAACGAACAAATCGGCACCGCTATAGAGACGGATAAAGCGGAAGAAAAATTAAGGTAACACGTTTGCCTTAAGCAGAGAACGGGGGAATGCTGCGGGCTACTCGAGTAAGCTTTAGGCTGAGAAGCTGAATTTCAGGCCCTTTAGAGACTGCGCAACTAAGACCCCAACGCAGCTAATCTGTTTTTGAAAGTACGAACGTAGGCGCAAACTGCAGACGAAAAGGCAGGCACAAAATCTGGCGAATTGATTATATTCATTCGCGGCTTCAAGCAGAAAATACAAAATCCTATTGGTGCCAATTCTCCTTGGCCACTTTCTCGCTTGGAGCTTTCCCAATGGCGAAATGATCGTTGATCGTTGATGATCGTTGATGCAACTTTAATTTTTTTGGAAAGTTATTTTTCCTAACGTCACTCAAGAGCACGTGCGAATAAGACTAAAGCCATAAAAGAACCCCTGGTAGCGTTCGCATTTATTGCCTTCACCCTGGCACCTTCTCTCTTCATGCTTTCTTTGAATCACCCAGCACAGATCTTAGGAGATGGGAAAAAGAACTCAAGTGCACCTTCCATTTCTCCAACAGCAGCCACCATAGACCTTTTCCGAAGCAGCAGCAGCAGCAGATATAGCGCGCCACAGGCGTGAGTGGCCAACCAGACACATGCTGTGTTATGACGGCTTGAACATATTAAATACAAAAAGACCAAAGCAGAGGCAGTGAACAGAACTACGAAGTTCCCAAAGGCAGTGGACTGAAGACAGTGGTGAGGATGAAAATAGAGTTGCCACTGAAAGTCGTAATTGCCTAGAAAAGCGTTAGGTTCATGCCACTGAGTTTGCTGCAGGGCGGGCACGAGGTTGGCCACATTTCCTACTGAAGCCGCTTTTAACTTTGTTACGGACTCCGAGGGGGTAAAGGAACCGGTCCTTAAGAATGTAGTAAAAGAGGAGTGACGTTTCCTTTCGTTAACAACGTCTTCTGTTTCTTTTATCTGCTACCTTTCTTTCCCTTTTCTTTCTTTCTGTTCTCGAGTTATCCTGGCTGTGAACGAGAGGTAGGCGTAGCTGTTTAAAGAAGGCAGATTGCAAAAATTCCTTGTAGCTTCTGGTCACGCGCCTTTGTTTTTTTTTACACCATCTACATATTTTGCGGAAATTTTTTATTACATGAAGACTGTATTGGAGCACGCCACGGAACGTTGAGTACGCTAGGCTTGCTCGAAAGCAGACAGCCTTCGTTAATAGGTAGATCTGCTTTCAAGCAGAACAAACCAGTGAGGGGAACCGCTGACGAAAATGGAGAAGTATAAGTCCAGAAACCGGTGAAGGGATAATGAAAAGGTCGCGAGCTTCGCGAGCTCGTGGGGAATATATAGAAACTGCTTTCTGTGAAAAATGTTTTAACACAGGCTCCTTTAGGAAATATTACTTTGGGGGCTTTTTAAGAAAAGTGGCGTGCGCTAGAATCTTCTCGCGAAGTGGTGTTGTGCAACTTGGCACCAGTCGCAGCTATCACAAACCACAAGAATTTCACAGCTAATAGTCTAAAATGCTCCAGTTAACTTTTAAACCACACATTCGGTCATTTTATAGTCTTCCTTGACAAAGCAGAACTAAATATGACCAGGAAAAGATCGCCTCTGATGTTGATGATTCCACCTTCTATCTACGCCACTCATCAGAAGTCAGCCGCAGCCCCGGTGCGCCTCGCATGGCTGTTGCGGCTGGCTTTGTATGCATACTCGGCGACCTAGTTGTTTTTTTCACGCCTGGGCAAGAACTAAACTTTAAGCGTAACTAATGTGTGGTGTATCAGCTGCCAAGGAGTCCGCGCTGTTTTTCTGGAAGAGTAAAAGTAGGTGCGCACATAGGTTACCCAGACACAGGGTCATCTCGTTTTTCGGAACGATCTGGACGAAGCAAGGCTGAATGGTGGGCCAGTTCGTATGACATGTCGAAGAAGAAATTTTACCAGCCGAAAACAAAAGACGAGAGACAAGAGGAGAACAACGCAGGACAATGCTGGACTAACAACTGACATCTTTATTGTGCACATTCCTTCGAGTAACCGTCACGCATGCAAAAAAGTCTATTGGGTTGACAACGAAAGAGATTGACTTTTTGGGCGATTAAACGTACGTTGTCTGCTTTGCCTTGGCGCATGCGTGACGGTTACTCGAAGGAATGTGCACAATAAAGATGTCAGTTGTTAGTCCAGCATTGTCCTGTGTAGCTCTTCTCTTGTTCCTCGTCTTTTTTCGGCTGGTAAAATTTATTCTTCGATCTGGACGAGTCGCGGAAAGCTGTAAAGTCAGCATTTAAGTAGCACATGGTCGTTTCTTACTTAACTGCTGAAAGAAAAAGGCACTTAGCAGTCAGGTTTACGTTCTTTAGCACCAACGTTGCCGTGTTCCTACACAGTAAGCGCTCAAACCTGATTTAAAATATTTCGACGAGATTGGCGATGCGGAAACCGAGGCTTCAGATGATCGGAGACGAAGACCTGACCGCAGTTGTGGCCTAGTGGTCTGGGCGGCCGCCTCGGCTGCGGGAGGTGGTTGGTTAGAAACCCACCGCCGGACACCCACCAGTAAAAATGGGTACAAGCCACCCCCGGCCCGGCACCCGGCTTCTTCAGAGGTGTGTACTTGGAGGAGGCTCCGCAAACCCCGCTGCGCCTCTTCGGGGGCAAACCCAGTTTCGAACAACTCAGCCTGCAAACAGGTGGAAACAAGTGATGAATACACTTGAATAGTTCTCAAGTGAGGAGTACACTTGAAGAGCTCGCTTCCAACGTGACAAAAAAAAAGTCCTGACTCTTATGAGACGGAAGTCGGAGGCGCTCACGAGAAAGATTTCCCATCGCTTGAAGTCGAGTGTAACGATAGTAGAAAGAATTTTAAAGAGGCGTGGCATGGATATTTTGTGTGTCAGTTTGACCGGGGAACTCTATCTACCACGAACTTCCAATGGCGTGAGGACTTTGATCATTGGGTGTAAATTCAAACAGGAAGATGCAGACTTCATGAGAAAAGTTACGCAGAATGAGAGGCACCATTCTGCATAAACTCTACTGTAAACCTGCAGAATGCAGACCATATGACCTGACGTCTATCCGCATTCTCTTCGGCAGCATAAACACCAAGGAGATCGACCAGTCTGTAGGGGAAAACATCAAGACCGTAAGTTTTACGAGCCGATAGAAGAAATTATTACGTTGAGGGAATTTTAAAAGGCGTAATGGAACTACTTTGCTCTGACCTGGATCGCAAAGGAGAAAAATAAGTGAGAAGCGGTCACACACCGCACTGTAATCGAACGTATCCCTTATATTTTTGCGACAACCGCAGACGCTACTTGATTATCAAACGATGATGCTTCTCCGTTTTCAAATCTACAGAGATCACAAGATGTCTAACGGTTGCAGTGGTATAGGGTAATGCACTCAATTTCGCCTGATCTGCGGCTACTAAAGAAAATGCCCCTATATGTGAGGTATGAAGACTGCTACTTCTCAGAACAGGTTGAAAAATCAAACCAGCAGCATCACGTCGGCACCGGCATGAAATGATAAGGATTCAAGCCCATGATTGCGCTCATGACAGTGCAAGTCTTCCACTGTATAGAAAATAAAATAAAGTTACACTGTTTATCGCATTAGTCCTGTGGGTTAAAACGAATCAAAATAACTAAAATGATACCGGTGCGTTAAACGGCCATCTATTGCAGCGTTAAAATATTCCCCCTAAATGACACCTATGTCCACTTACAAAAGAGGCACTCGGCTCGAGTTACGAAACTGAAGCTTAGAACATAAAAGTCAGACGCATGAAATATAGCATTACTCATCGAAATAAACTGCCCAAGCAAAAATATCGAAGTAATCGAAGCCAAAAACCGGTGAAAGGGTATTAACTGCAACACTCATCCTCCCGACGTTGGTTAGTCTGTTATAAGGCTAGGTTGAGCTGATGTCTCTGCTGTTGGGGCATTCACATGGAGGAGAATTTCTAGAAGCGTGCACACGTCCCCCCAAGAAAATCCTATAGAGACCTTAAGAGTGGATTGCGATAGCATTACATTTCAGATTTGTCGCATCTTCTCTTGCAACTTCTCTGTTAGCGTCAGTTTATTTTCAACTTTCGGTTACTCAATCGCCATATTCGGACTAGCTGGCAGCACTTAGCAGGTGTATCCTATGCTATGACGGTGCTGACAGTTGCATATGTCACTTTCTTTTCTATCATTTCATTTCGGTTTTGTATCTTTATCTGGAAACTAGGTTGTTCACAACCCGGTGGGCAAGTTGGGATGACGTCACAAGGCCACGTAGCATCTCTCTACATATCAGCGAATTTCGTCTCGGTCGTCGGCGGGGTTTTGGTGTGCCGGTCATTCAAATGCGATTACACTAAAACTAAAACGCCACGTCATCGGGCGCCGGCGCGGTAACAACAACCTCCCTGGCGGATACAAAGAGTTTTTACTGCGTTTGTACAGATGCACCCTGCCTTCACGGGGGGTCGGCCGGCGACCGCCACCAGGAATGCGAACAAGGGACGGAATAGGTAGGCTGAGCCAAGCTGCCCCTTGAGCGACTAATGGATCATTAAACGCCGTTTCCAAATGAGTAATGCTTGTAGCACTTTAGGGCCCTTTTTTAGCGATAGCTACAATACGGTAGCATTTCGAGCCTTCAGCGTGGCAGCTCCGTGGCTGCGCCGCCACGCTGTCACGTGGTTGGTCTCGTGGTGCGGAGCAACTGCCGGCGGCGCGGCGCCGTGGCTGATCACATGGATCGTCACGTGGTTGGTCACGTGACCAAGTGCCACTCGGCCAGCTGTAGCTACCGCGGCACTCCAGGTTTAACCAAAGCTAAACCACCGCTAATTTTTTTACTTAGAGTGTCTCGTCACGAGTCGGGAAGGACCGGGGTATGAGCCGGCGTATACACGCGCAAACATTATGAAACTTGAAAGGTGATTAACCATTTATATATACATAAAAGTGGGGCGATAAATTCAACCATGTAATTGTGCACGCCTGCAAGTTGTGCACAGCTGCAAGGCGAAAATCCCAGAAAAAGACGGGCGCTGACGAGTATTTATTTTTTACGGTGATATCCTAATCAAAATGCCTTCTTTACGAGTCCGCGACATTGTAGTGCATCTGTGCAACAGCTGGCCTCAAAACGACGTCGCTCCAGGCACATGTTAATGCCCTGACCCATTCCAACGGACCATTTGGTCCTGTTCATGTGAAGGCCAATGATAATGTGTCAACTATGATCATGTAGTACTGCTTTTCTTGAGGCCTTCTGACCCTTATTGACAGAAAAACATGAGAGCTACTGGTTTCACTTTTTCGATATCTTACCCAAGAAAGTCTGGAATTTGTTCTTAGCATAGATCCCGCTTCTACTCCGTGGAAGTCTGGGATGGTATCAGTGGCTACTTGGATATGAGAATAAAATTGCACAGCAGCCAAGAGAGAGACCAGCGCTGACTTTCAGATTGAATGCGATATGAAATAACAGTGCCACATTTCTTAATACGCAGAGATAGTACACAGGCCACAAGGCGAGACGCAGAGCACAGTACGACAGAAACGTAAGGTGAACACTCTATGATATTTAGTACTTGCAAACACTCATAAAGTACTTGCGCAAGCTGCATCGTGTATAAAACTTTCAATCACTTAGATGCCACACAGTGTCTGGTAGGTCACTCTTACAATGTCAGACACTGTCAACTCCTTGGTGCATTGCACCATCATGTGCTCGAACAATGGAAGACACACCTTAGTGCGTACCTTCTCAGAGGAACGCTCTGAGACAGAGCAGTGACTTATTCCACTTGGGCTTGAATATCTTTCCAGAGAAACACAGACTTTGGTCCACCCCCTAGCATCACGTGCTGCCCTAGCACCCGCTTTACGGCACCAGTTTTCTCGCAGTGACGCCCACGAAACGATGTGCGTCGCTATCAGTGTTTGGTGACCTCTGCCCACATAACCTGGGAATGCTAGGAATATTCGGATCTACTCACAAGGAAGCTCAAAGAACTCTCTACTCAGTAGCGATCCGCCCAGCGATGCACGGTTCCTGGGTCCTTCCAGTAACACACGACAGAACAGCAGCCATTCTACTTCAGATAAAGCTCGTGGAATTTGTCACAGAAGGCCCGAGCAAATTGCCTCGCGGCAGTCACCGGCGACCAAATCAGCCTCGCCTGCCGTGACAACGACGTGGCCAGACGCCCGAACAGATGGCTGCAGCAAAGTCCACATGAAGAGCATTTATCATAGAACGTATTTCAATCAATCGATCAACGATTTCTCGCTTCAGATATTCTTCTATACGTAGAGACTTTTCGGAAGCGTCATTGTTCTGCAATCTTTACAGAACTATTCGGAGTAGGCAGCCGTTGGGCGAACCCACTTGAAAATTGAAAATGGTTTTCAGGAAAGGAGATGACGCAGTAACTGTCTCACTTATCTCGGTGGACACCAGAACCACGCCGTAAGGTAAGGAATAAAAGAAGGAGTGAAAGAAGAAAGGAAGAGTTTAGTTGCCGTAGTGGAGCTCACCCGAATAATATTGACCACCTGGGGATCCTTAATGTGCACCAACATCGCACAGCACACGGGCGCCTTTTGCGTTTCACCTCCATCGAATACCTATCACAGCAAGATATTTTACATTCCCCTATGTAAGTCAAACGGGAGCGAAGGGAACCGCTCTCAGCATCCGCTGCATAATCTTCTTGGAACATCATATTTTTGCGGCACCTCTGCGAGATGCCAGCAAGAAATCGCCGTATAAGTGACGATTCTAAGATACGTAGGGCACAGCCTGTCACAAATGTAACAAATGGAAAGATAATAATATTCAACTTAAGCGCAGAAAATAAAACAGGTCGTTCGTAAAGGGTCGAAAATGCTGCCGCGCATAGATTATAGATGTAAAACACCGTGTATCAAATCTGGAAGCTGATAGCCCCCGTCGTTATGCCCTGTAGCTCTGTGAAGACCTTTTTGCTTGTTTTCGTGTTGTCTTCCTTTAATGTTGTGCGCACAACGCCCAGAGGGAGTTCGAATACCAAGAAAAAGTTCGCAGAAAGATGACTCTGATGCTTTTAAAGAAATTGGCTCTTGGCAAAACTGAGTTGCGGACGCGTTCTTGTTTTCACTGCTGAAGGGATTGCCAGTTTGCGGACAATCCATCTTTCTCCCTGGCTCCTATACCAGTGGCGTCACTCTCTGTCGGTGCGCTTAACGTGATTAAGTGACACAGGAGCTGCGGCTTTTTGTTTAACTCTTGTGAAGCGTGAGCCAATGCAGGCCATGATCATCTACTGAACTTATTGTCACGTGCGTACTAGCACAGGCCTATCATTGCGACTGCAACGAAGATCTCAAGGCACTTCTACATTTGAAATACATTACCCCGAGCCGATACATCTGTTAAGCATAAATTTTTGCGCTCGCCAGTGCCATTGAATTGACTACTCGGCAAAGCTATGAAACTCGGCGTTCACGCGACACCTTACGCAGGCTGTCCTATCTGAGTGCTGCATGATATTAAAATTTTGAAGGTCTCTATGCAAAAAACGACAACCATTCCTTGTAAATAGAGTGTTTTCTAGCTTTCTCTCGAAATATGGTTAAAAAAAATCTAGGGAGACAAAAAGCTTAGTCTCAACAGTTTAGTCTCAATAATGTTAATAAATTTTAGTAACACTTTAAAATGTTTATTACTGACTTCAATGTTGATTTAACGTGATTAATGAATATTGGCACGGAGATAAAGCAGAGTAATAGAAAGAGATTTATATATATACTTTTGGCAACTATGGAAGAGCCCTGAACCGTGGAAGAGCCCTGAACTATGGAAGAGCCCTGAAGAGCCGTTTGCCAATTTCTGCACTAAGAAGTGTTCTTTCTGCGTTTTCTCCGGTCTGTTTAATGTCTACTTGTAATGAACACAACAACAAAACATTTTTGGCCCAGCGAAAAAGCCGTTGATAGCCTGAACGTAAGGTTGCACGCTTTTGCACTATTTTCTGCCGGTCGTAGGGCGGCGAAACCAATTCATCGTTCATTCAGAACAGGCGCCTGTGCTTTGACTTATGTACTCAAGCTTTTGACATGTGCTTCTTTATTCTCGGAGGTCAATTAGAGCCGTCGCAAATGAGAGCGTTTTATCCCTCTAACCAAAACTCAAAGATTGCGGAGGCATCCGCCAAATGAGGGCAAACCACCTCAGTCAGCGCAATTTTTATCAAGTAGGGAGCGCGAGCTAAATTCGCCGCTGCTCGCAGCAAATCGGGCGTCTGTTGGTACACGACGCGGCACTGCGCTTTATTTTTTTTTGCCACCTTGATTGGTCTTGACAAGCCCGCGTCTAATTTAGACCCACGCTCGCAAAGGTAGTTAACGGGGCAAATACGTTCCGCTTGCGTGCCAGTAAACATGCGGGCGCGTAGGGACAAAGTGCAGGCTGAAGGTATAGCGCAGGTCATCCACGCAAAGCAAAACACAGGAAGGAAAATGAAGTGCTTCTGCTACGACTGTAGTAGCTTAGTAAAGGCTCCTCCCTGCCAAAGGTCTCTTTCAGTACCTTTCTTCCGATACCTCCGCAGCCATTTGCGTCTCCTTCGGAAGTTCGAAGCATTCCACCATTGCTTGGGCACGGTAGTAAAGTACAGTCATAGACAAAACATTGTGAGATGCGGGTTCATGAAAAAAAATACATCTGCGTTGTCTCGCTACCCGATCGGCTGGTGTTTGCTCCAGCGCATTGTACATGCATGTTCCGTCATGCTTCATGACTTTTCAGAGAAATGGTTCAGCTGACCGGGCAGGAATATATTGTTTTTCTACGAGCCTGGCCACCCGTAAACTTTTGTTCATGACTAGGAAAGATTTAAAAAAACTGTACTGGCGCAAAACTTTCTCCACTGTACTTGCGGTGCTTACGTCACACAATAAAATGTTTCAGGATCGCGTGCGGGAGCAAAAGCCCGCGTTCAAAGAGAAGAGCATATGCAGGCTAAAAAGGACGGAGTGAATGGAGGCATAGAGAAATATGCACAGTAGGGGTGGGCTTCACGTTAATCGTCATCGTAACTAACGAAGCATAGCGCTGGAACAAAAAGACGATGACGACGAGACAGAACAAGCTCTAACTTTCAACAATGTGTTTATTGCAGAAAAGATCATATGTACCCTCCTGTATCTGCGGAAGAGGGAAACACCAAAAAGCCACGTAAATGTAGCTGACAATTAGCCAAGCCACGTGCTAAACCAAGAAATTAAGCTCGATAATGTCACAGACGGCCTACTGACACATTTTTCCTCTGCCCGAGCTATCTCCAAAGCTTCAATTTCCCTTCTTATTTCGTTGCCTTGTAGTAGTACAACGTTCAATGACACAGCGTGGCACAATCGCATTTTGCATTTCTTTTCAAACGGAATGCAGCCGTCGAGGACGTAGTACGATTCTGCAACTTGGGTCTCAGACCTGATGCAGCGCAAGGTAACGGAAGGTGGTAGTACTGGAAAGACGCAATTTTTTGCGGATGCACTGATAGATGCTAATGCATGTACCGTTATTACCAGGGCGAGCAGAACAAGAACTGCGCAACGCGTGCGTCGTCCACGTCGCCTTCGGCCGGGCAGTGCCGCTCGTGTGCCGGGGTGTCGTTACGAGGAAGAAAGCGTTTCATGGAAAGCACCTTTCTTCTGCACGCCCATGCCAGTCGTTGCCGCAATTTTTTTGTCTTTCATTTGTATTACTCCGCGCTTTTCCTCGAGTAAGAGCACAGTGTATCTGCTTGTTTTGGTCGCAGTTCTGGGTAATACACGTTCTGGCTCTTGTGTAAACCCCTGCTGCTCTTTGTGCCGCGCTCGTGCATATGGAGTTAACACTATGTGTGTTTTGGTTGCTTCTATTAACTCACACTTTGTCTATAGTCTCGGGAGTTTTCCTTCTGCTCCCTATTTCATTGTTTTCATTTTTTTTCTAGAGCATGTTTTTTTCGTTAAAACACACTGATAGGTATTCAACACTTTGGTTCTCATCATACATCCAACCGCTTCCATTAAACGCTTTCTACATACATCGACGTAACAATAAAGGTTGGGTGTAAGAAATACGGACCCACATAGGTTGCGCATACAAAAAACATTTACAGAACCCATTGGGCAAGTAGTAGAATAAAGTGGGGTGACACTTACATGCCTGTACCTCACCTCTAAGAAATAAAAAAATTAAGTATTCGAGAAAGCGCGCAAAGACACTAGAAAAGTGAGTCAAGAAAAAACTACGTTAAAAGTATACGAGCTCTGGACCACATGCAGTCAGATTAAGAGAACATACGCTGTGAAATTATGGAGCCAACAACCTCTAGATCAGAAATCATTTCTTTTGTTCGCCAGAAAACTAAGCAATGTGGGACAACTTTTGGCGTGCGTGCGTGCGCGCGTGTGCGTGCGTGCGCGCGTGTGCGTGTGCGTGCGCGTGTGCGTGCGCGTGTGCGTGTGCGAGTGCGTGTGTGTGTGTGTGTGTGTGTGTGTGTGTGTGTGTGTGTGTGTGTGTGTGTGTGTGTGTGTGTGTGTGTGTGTGTGTGTGTGTGTGTGTGTGTGTGTGTGTGTGTGTGTGTGTGTGTGTGTGTGTGTGTGTGTGTGTGTGTGTGTGTGTGTGTGTGTGTGTGTGTGTGTGTGTGTGTGTGTCTGTGTGTGTGTGTGTGTGCGTGTGCGTGTGCGTGTGCGTGTGCGTGTGCGTGTGTGTGTGCTGTGTGTGTGTGTGTGTGTGTGTGTGTGTGTGTGTGTGTGTGTGTGTGTGTGTGTGTGTGTGTGTGTGTGTGTGTGTGTGTGTGTGTGTGTGTGTGTGTGTGTGTGTGTGTGTGTGTGTGTGTGTGTGTGTGTGTGTGTGTGTGTGTGTGTGTGTGTGTGTGTGTGTGTGTGTGTGTGTGTGTGTGTGTGTGTTAGAATTTAGTGCAAGGAATTTGTATGGTTTTGGGGCTATTTGCTGTATTTACACTTAAACTTTTATTCAACGCTTCTATGGAAGAAAGTTGCGTACACTCTGTCCGTGCTTTCCTCGGGTGATACGAGCAACACCTTCAAATGCCTCCCAACTTAAAGCGCAGTCACGTCCGTCCTTGTGTCCAGGAATGTTGCGAAGACCTCAATTAATTATGCACAAAGCCCAGTGTTGCTGCGTGTGGGCAACAGAGGGCTTCATTTTAGTGCAAAGCACTACTTCATGAGGTCAAACTGAGTCATCGAGTTTGTGAGAAGCTTGATCTTGGGGTTGACCGTGGCCATACCACAAATAAATAAATAAAATACTGCCGCGATGTGGATTCTAACCCGCGGCGGCGCGAACAGATCCGCTTCGCTGGCCACTGCACAAGAGCACTATTTTATCACCGCAGCCGATCATGCCTTGGGTTAAACTCCAAGACACTCTTCATCACCTAATACTGCTGGAATGAAGTTGATGATCATGCACCGACGCCAACGACGACGAAGCTCTTGAGGCGGTCGGCTAACGCTCGTGCTGGAGAACTGCTCCTTGTGACCCTGCCACTCGTCCCACTGCTTCATCAATTACTTGTGACAGACACTTTGTAGTAGTTAAACCGTCTACTCGGTTTAATTACTTTAAAACCCTGCCACATTTTCTGTCTATTTTTCTCGTCACCTACTGTAACTGTCTTCGAATAACTGTCCAGCCTTCCATTCAAGATACTTGAACATGTGCTTTACCTAAACATGGTCAACTTTCTTGAAAGTAACTTTTTTTTCGCGCGCACAGCATATCTTCCGCAGGAACCTGCCTTGCGGAACGCAGGTATCATCATTAATTGCTAAATTTTATTATCAACCTCGACTGTCGTTCTACGGCCGACTGTACTCTCCTTGATTTTTCTAAAGCCTTCGAAAAAATTGGTCATAAGCAACTCCTGTTTTAACTAAGCAAATTGAACTTTTATAACAAGATTATAACTTGGCTATAGGATTTCCTCTCTGACCGATCGTAGTTCGTCTCAGTTAACAGTTTCAGCTCTCGGCTTAGTGTCATCCATTCCGGCGTGCCACAAGGCTCCGTTTCTTGTCCCTTATTGTTTCTTATCGGCATTAACGACTTAACCCAACCCGTGTCCTCTAACCTCGACTCATTCGTGGATGATTGTGAAGCCTTTCGTGATTACCGACCAGAACTACGTCATCATACATCAAATTGAAATTGCCATTTCCAACTTGTGTAACCTCTGGTTAAGAAAACTAAGAACTGCTTAGTGTGAAGTAATGCGTGTCCCCGCACCTATACTACTCCCATCTCGTGCTCTCTCCAAAACATGGCCCTGGATTCTGTTTCTTCATGTCGCTACCTTGATGCTCACATTACGTCTGCTTTTAATTGGTCAGTATATATCCATAAACATGTTAGCAGCGGTACCCGTATGCTGGGATACCGTAACTATTTCACTGTCCCTGTGTAACCAAAGCTACTGTCGCACATATCACTAATCCGTACCAGGCTTGTAAATGCCGCATCAATCTAGAACCTTAACAATGACAACCTGATTTATTCTCTCGAAATAGTTCGAATTAATATCGATAATTTTTTACAACCCTGTTTTGCATAATGATATTGTTATTCCCCCTTGTATCCATCTCCTCACATTGATCACACAAAAAAGGTTAGAATCGCTTTTTATCACTCAAAAACTTCCCTTCAATCATTCATTCCACGCATTTCACAGGCCTGGAACCGACTTCCCGGATCGCTCAATCGTATAGTTGATCATTCGCGTTTTCGCAGAGCCTTAATTAGCATTGCTTCACTGGTAATCTAACAAAGCTTGTAAATTATTTTGGCTAATATCTTATAATCAGTAAGCATTCATGCCTGTAATTCAAAGGTTATTTTTAACTACTCCCCTCTGTAATTCTGTTGACCGTGAGGGTAATCCAAATAAATAATAACGAGAGGTTCAAAATCGCATCACTTTTGCCCATTTTCTCTAACTCGAACTTGTGCCTCTCTGTTGTGCCTGTGCTTTCAAAGGCGCCGCAAACGTCACTTGTGGGCGGAGGACAACTCGGCTCTTTCCGTCCCCGGCGACTGCATGCCCATCTGTGATGGGCCGCATGCAATCGACGGCAAAGGTTTAGAAGCGGTAGGTAGAGCTAGTTTGAGAACATCGGTCTATGACCTCCTAGCACTGGTGATAATGAAATATAGGGCAGATCACGCCAAGTATATTCAAAGCGTCGCTCTGCAGTTGGCGCAGAGATGGACCTACTTCTGAGGTAAGCAACCCTCGGCTGTCATTTATGGCGAACGAAACTATAAGCACACAGCACAGAACACGACGACCTTCGCGTCAGCGGCCCTACTCAAGGAGGTGCGCTCGAGAAGCAGGCTTTCGCACGGTATTCAACTTGAAGGGGGTGTCTGAGGCGTCTCCGGGACGTTGACAGCTAGCGAGAGAAGATGCCGAAGCTGGCTGAAAGGCGGAGATAGGGGCACTCGGTGCGGGGTCGTCCACATCGATCCGCCTGGAAAGTAGCTGAGAGAAAGGGCGCCAGAAACACCCCGTCTCCCAGAGGGACGCCGATCGAAGGAGCCGAATCCCACTGACGTGAAACACATCAGTTAGCTGCGGAGTAAAGTGTGTGAAGCTTGAGGCACATTAAAAAGTTTAAATACCTCGCGCGTCATACATCCGCATTCTAGAAAAGAACATTGCTTTGCGCACAGGATCCAACTAAATCGAAGAACACGTTACTAGCTCCGTCTTCCACCTAACATTTACTGCTTACATTTATTGCATGAAGATATCACACAGGGGCGAAGATCGGCCTTTAAACGGCTCTTACCAGCATGTCCTGTTTAACACACTGAGTGAGCTATGTGTTGAGCACGTCGCCGAGAGGAGTGCGAAAGAAAAAAAGAACAACGTTGTTCTTTGGCGGCTACTTTTCTCAGAGTGAGCCCGTTCATTTATTATGACTAAACACTGGTATCCTTGAGATCATATAAACCCTGTGTTGTTCTGCGTGTTCACAAATATCCAAATGAAGAGCAATTGTGGGCGTTCGTAAAGAAGGGGCAGAGCATCATTTGTGCCTGGTGTTGAATACATTTAGCGCAACGAACCCTCGGTGCTTGTGGTGCTGGAGGAGGACCATCTTGTTTGAAGAGCGCGAACCGATAACTAGTACTTGTAGTTAAGTCAAGTAGTAACAGCTCATATAAATTCATGCAAAACAGAGGCATCATTACTCTAAACGAGCTGGCATTGCAAAGCTTCTGGACTATGTAGTACTGAGATGTCACAGTAATGATAGAACACATCTCGTAATTCTTGATTTCCGCACTAGTCTTATTAAAATGTTCAAACAATTGGCACAACAATTTTGAAGTTTGTCAAGGGATGCGGGCTTTTTATTTATGACTGCTAGCTATCGCGTGAGAAACGGCGTTCTTGCTCTAAATGCCGTGTATGTGGCGCATGTTTTTTAGCCCTTTCTTCTATCAATTATGGCGCGATATCGAAAAATGCTCAATATTAAGAACACCAATCCGTTACAAAGAACAACAAATCCTTTTGAGTTGTATTAGACACCCGGTTCTGCACGTTGTCGAGCTTGATCTCACGTACCAAGCTAACTTATTTAGAAAATACTGCTAGCATTAGAACGTCGAGCGCAAAAAATCCAAAGAAAGACGACTTAAGCATACAAGACAGAAAAAAATATTTGAAAACACAGCCTACATGCCGAAAAAAACAAGCTCAGAAGTAGGCAAGATAAAAAAGAAACACAAAAGAGAACATAAAAAAATCTTGATAATTTCTTTGATGTTTTATTTATTTGGGCATATTGCAAGCCTAGTTGCAAAATCTATTTCTGCAAAACAAGCAAAAATAAGCGAAAAATAACGAACAGTATAGCGTCATGTGCTTCAGAAGACCTG
The DNA here is from genome assembly GCF_052857255.1 of Amblyomma americanum. NCBI lineage: Eukaryota > Metazoa > Arthropoda > Arachnida > Ixodida > Ixodidae > Amblyomma > Amblyomma americanum. Next base: position 143,838,807 of record NC_135500.1, read on the forward strand.
TAGAAAAGTGTGAGCGCACTAAATTAAAAAAAGAGCAACTTCGGAGCAACATACAGTATTGTCACGTGTTATTGACACAGGGTGGCATGCTGGCACCCAGACAAGCGGTGATACCGAGAAATGTGCCTGCAAGGGCTAGAAAATTTGCTCGCTTCCTCGCTTAAGGTACGGCGACAGAAGACCGAAACAAAGACGATGCTGATAGTTTTTGTAGCGATAGCTATATTACGGTAGCAATTCAAGCCTGCAGCGTGGTTGGTCACGTGGTGCGGAGCAGCTGTCGGCGCCGTGGCTGATCACGTGGTTCGCCACGTGGCTGGTCACGTGACCAAGTTCCACTCGGCCAGCTGTAACTATCGCGTCACTCCAAGTTTAACCAGAGCTGAACCACCGCCATTTTTTTTCGATGCCAGAGGTGTCATACACCACGGGTTCGTCCCACAAAGGCAGACGGTAAATCAGGAGTTTTATATCCGCGTGCTCCAACACATGCGTGATGCACAGCGACGCCGTCGCCCTTACTTATGAGCACCTGGACAATGAAGCCTACTCCACGATAACAGAATGCCGCACACTGCTCTCAGCGTGACAAAATGTCTCGCCAAGCACAGCATTACTGTATTCACCAATCCGCCATACTCGCCTGACCTCTCCCTATGAGATTTTTTTCCTGTTTGCTCGTGTGAAGAGAGCCCTAGAAGATCACTGGATGGAGAGCGTGGAGGCCATTCAAAACGCCACGACAAAGGAGCTGACAGCCCTGCCAAAAGAAGCGTTTTCCAACTATTTCTAAGGCCTCAAGAAGCGTTAGAAGCTTTGTATAGACTGCAAGGGAGACCATTTAGAAGGAGTGGTGCACAAATGATTTCAATGTTAAACGCATTTTTTAATACACTCAGTCTCGGAACTTTACGGACAAAGGTTGTATGAATCTTAAGAGATCTTTATCCTTCTATCACTCAGGTCAACTACACGAAAACCAGCTATCTAGAAGATGTCAAGGACGGGACAGCACTTGTGCGGTCGCTCTCTGGGAGCAAAGAATACTCTAGGCAGCTGAAGCAACGGCATAGATATGCGCTGCTCATTTACAGGTCATGTATAGTGAGGTATCAGCTAGCAGTACCCACGGAGTAGAGACGTACCGACGATAAGGAGCCCTCCACTGATAAAAGAACAAACATCCTTTATGGGAACGCCGACATCATCAATCCAGCGTCCCCCAAGGGAGCACGCAGGGTTCGCTAATCTCCATTGCTCGTTGGGCAAACACTGAAAGCAATGGTGTATTGCGCAAAAGTGTGATAAGTAACGGTGCCGCAACACCGGGCGCATCAGAGTAGGCAGAGTGTAAGTAAAGAAAGCAAATGTCGTTGTTGTTTTTTCGTTCGCTATCTATTAGGTGATCGTCAGGAATCGAAACAGTAGCCTACCGTTGGCACCCCGCGAAAAAAAAAAAAACATTGAGAGGCACGCCTAAACAGGCGGAGAAGAACTGCCTCTATAAGCGCGTTCATTGGCCTCTTTCTCTGCGACATTTGTTTTTATTGAGCCTGTGCCGGTGCATCAACGGAAAGAGTGGCGTAATTACTCGCGCACTGTTCTCTATCAATGGAAGGACGCTCAGAAAAGGGGGGAGGGGGATAGTCTTCGTTTTATGTACTAGGGAAATCTTGGGGATATTTATAACCTCTTGGGCTACTCTTGGTTGATGTTGTGCTCCGTTTCTGAGCCGATTTCATAGCGCAAGACAAACGTGCGCCGGCTCTAGCTTTGTGGTGGCCGAGCTCCAACACAATTCCGTGCGTGCTTGGCTATCTCAATCAATGTCTATTGAATAACGGCGTGACTGCTTGTGCAAGTGGTGGTTATGGCCAGAAGTTTGCTTTTGCTTGAACGACTCATTGAATCAGCACACGTCCGGTTACTAAACAAAGTAAGAACTCAAGCGAAACATTTCACCTACTCTTCGGTAGGTCTGAATATGAACGCCGTTTCCTTTACGTCACAACACCAGTGGGGTATATGCAAGGAATGTGCAAGAAGTTTATCGTTGTCCTGGAAAGACGGCAGGCGGTAAAACCTGTAGTAAAGGTGTATATTAGGAGGACTTGTAAACCTCACAGTATAACCTTCACTATGTTTGACGGTGATGTTTCATGTCGTAACTGAAAGTTAAATTTATTTATTTATTTATTTATTTATTTATTTATTTATTTATTTATTTATTTATTTTTATTTATTTATTTATTTATTTATTTGTCTATTTATTTATTTGTTTATTGTGAACTCATATGCCCCTAACCGCGGTATTACATTAGTTGTAAAACGGTACCTTAGACATTATGACTGGACACTGAATGAGACTGGAATTAAACACTATAATCTTCATGGCGCTCTTAAAATTTGCGGCGCTTGTGTGGAGCACGGCATCGGCAGCCAGGCCATTCCAGTAGGCTTCTGTCTGGACAAAGCAAGTATGTGGATGGGTGGATAGAAAGGCTTGCCGTAGCGGCAGCAGAAATGGAATCAAAACGGCTCAACCTAATATTATATACTTGGACGCAATACGCAATCACTCACAATTGGGATGCCGGGGGTAAGAAAGTGCACTGACATTTAAACGTATAAAGATGCACATTATTAATGCAGTATCGTGTCTTTTTTTTAGGACATATCATTTATACACCTGTTTATACAGACATAGTACAAATATGGCTAGCCCTATCACATTCTTTTTTAACCATTCACTTAGTACACAAGGCGTCATGGTGAACACTTACAGGGATCAGCGCAAAATTGAGTACAGGAGCTAGTCTATCAGCACACAGCGCCTTAAATATACGGTTATTTCAAAGCCAGTACCGCTTCTCCTTCAGCGTCTTCCCGACGAACCTGCATGCATGTCATATCATACCGTATAGACTCGTGTAAAAGACGTACTTTTTGTTTTCCTGGATTGTGACACAGTGCGTCCCCTGCACAAAAGTGACATTTTTCCGCTCACTTTTTACGGCCACAGTAGAACCCATATTGTGGGGTTTTTTTTTCGACGTTCTATATTTTACGTAAAATTACGGCCGGCTCAACCAACCCATCATTGAGATAACGCATAGAAAATTTGAAAACACCGCGACCTCCGGGGACCACCCGGGATAAAGCAAGCCGGTCCCCCAGTTATTCCGAATAATTCTTATGAATTTACGTGGGTATAACCACGAGATTCGGCGCTCGACGAACCGTAATGACGGTTCGGAACCGAGTTCACTGAAGGCCCAGCATGCGAGTTCAGCCTCCGTGTGATAGCTGAACTAAGCGGAGTTTGAATGGAATGATATGTCATGGGCATGGCTGTATACCGCGTGCCGCAGGTAGCTGTGCCATTCCGGTAGCCTTACGCCGAACGTGACGTATGAGAAAAATTATACACACATCAGACATATGCTCATTTGCGAGTTCTTTCTTTGGAACTATCCGCTGCCAAGTTGGCGGGAGCAACCTGAGCCTCATCGCGGCCCTTACTAGAGTGAATACGTGTGGACCAGAGTGCATACCTAAATGTTTTTGCAGTGTGAGGTGTACACGTATTTTCCAGGCTGGTTTCATGAAGGTTCTCACAATCGTGAAAAAATTTGGCTTTTTATAATGCACTTGTCTATTGCTTTGCAACTGCTGTAGAAATTAAGAAGAGTTACAACAGTATATATAATTTCAGTATTAATAAAAAATTAACTTATTAGCCCTCAGCACTTTCACTAGTTCATACTGCACTAGTGGTCTATGTACAAAAGGGGGCATACTGGTATACACTGCGTGGACGAGCCAACGAAGGACGTATTGATCAATGCTTCTCCGCAATTTGCAAAGCTTATTCCAGAAGGCCAAATGATTGAATCGCCAATGATTGAACTGCTCTGCTCTATAGCCAAGCCGTATTTTCTTTGCTTATGTTGCCGTTTGCTCTCTCAAAACCGTTTAGGACGGCAAATTGTTTACCAAAAACAAAGTTCAGCGAGCACATTCACGCATGGCCAGACCACTCTGCGGCATTCAGATAGTTACGGGTGCTCAACGAGAATACATTAAGCCTCAGAGAAAACGTTCCATTAAACGAGGCTCCAGTTCACGGTTTCTAATTCGAACGTTCCAAGTTTTTCGAATCGCTAAACTTTCCGAGTCGCTTGGACCACCCGAGACGTGTTCGATGTCGACTGCAGCCGCGTTGCTGGCCAACCGGCGGAGGTCAGACATGAGACCGCTCAACCGTTTCACGAACCCCCGCTTACCATCGCCACCGAGGCAGATCGAGATGCGCCTGCGAGTCCACTGATTCGAAGTTTGGGAGCGCGTAACGGTCGCTTCGTCCCTAACGAAGCCACCGCGTTTCCGAATGGGGCTGACCGACGACAACTATTTCCCCCCCCCCCAAAAAAAAAAACAGTGGTGGGCACAAAGAACAAAGAAACGGGTTTAGTTTTCAAACGCAGAGTAAACTTTCTCCCCTCAAGTGGATTCAAATTTCAAGCAGGTTAAGTTTGCCGCTACTACCTTTTTTGTTTGTTTATTTTGACAGAAAAGAAACTGCCCAGCAATAATAGCTGCACCAAAGAAAGGAAACCTGTACAGACAGAAAAGGGCGCAGATGCTAAACTTTCTGCAGGAAGCCCGCAGGGCCATGCACTGGGGCAGGTGAAATTATCACCGCGCCTGTCAGGGGATGACCAATAACAAAAAAGATCATAATAAAAACGCACTGCGTCTTTTCGCTTTCCGCTCGGGCTAAATGACGGTAATGGTTTTCCAGGATAGGCACCACACAAACCGCTTCATCAGACTCCTTTCTTTTGTCCGATAGCACTGTGCAATGCTTTTTGTGGGAGATGCATTCGAAACTAGGGTTTCGTGTTAAAATAGGAAGTACTCTACCGTTCAAAATTTATGGTGGTCTGCGGCAGTATGAAGTGAGACATGTAGAAAAATCTAGTTAGTAAGCTTAAGTCGTGTAAACCACACTGTCAACAATTCCGCGAACGACACAGAGTGCATCTTCGGGGGGGGGGGGGGGGGGGGGGGGGGGGGGGGAACATTGCAGTCGCTATGTTCTCCGATGTTAAAGTGGTTCATCGTAAAGAAGCCGTTGCTGTGCACATGGAAATAATAGCGTCCACAGGTGCGCATCCAAAAAGTAATGCCAAGCGCTTGGCACAAAATATTTTGGCTATAAATATCAGACGGGGCCTAAACAGATCGCGCCAGAAAATATGGACAGCCTTTCAAAGCGGGAATTTCTCGTAAAAAACTAGTTTAAAGTGTATTTAAGAACGTTGTTGCCCTGTGCACGCAATTGCACTTCCCGCGATTTTCGGTGTGTCGATACTTGACTCCACCTCAAGGTTGGGCGTAATTCTACGAATCTTAACTTTATTGCGGCTTCAGTAATCGATTGGAGGGGAGGATGAGAGATCGAAGGCGCACAGTTCTACATTCTCAGCTTCTGATTATAAAAATATTAATAAAAGAATGCCACAGTCTTTGGCACTGCTCGAATTGCGCTGACCACAATATATTGCATGTTATCATCTCAGTTAGCCTTTAAAAATAGCACCAAAGAAAAATTGAAAAAAACACACATCGTGCACAACTAGAAGAAACACTAAATCTGAAGCTTAAACCGGCGGAATAAATCTTATTAAAAATTGTAGGGCTAAGCGACATTAAGCAGAGCTGACGATAGGAAAAGTCAATCAGCAAGAGACGCCTGCAAAACGCGAATCCCTGTGCCAACATGCTCCCTGCCACCAGTCGCCGACGCATTCACTCGGCTATCTTCGCTCACAGCAGACCTGCTTAGAGATGACCTAACAACCAAGTGTAACTCCACATGGTCGGCCGCAGGCCTAATTATCCCATTTTACTTCGTGGTGCTCCGCGCAACCATGGTTTGCGACCGCGGCCTCTCCACACGCGACACCCGCAGACGGCTAGGCTTCTGGATTCCTGCCCCATTGCCTCTGGCCTCGGCGACAAAGTGCCACTCGTAATTGCTCTGCGTCCGCGGTCACCGCATCTAGCGGCCGTTCACGTCGTGCCTGGAAACGGCTCGTTTAGCGCACTCAGCTGGAGTCTTTAGTAGAGTGTCTCCTTCCTTCTCGACTCCAGTGTAGCGGGCGCAAGTTGCGCGCAATTAAGGTTTACTTCAAAGAGACCCTAAAATAGCTTTCATTCTCTGTGCACTTGCTTCGTCTTCGTGGCTTTCACACTCCTGAGCATTTGTGGCCTTCCAAAAGCATGAAAATAGGCACACGGCAGCAGGTTCATCTCACGCAATCAACAGCCGACTATCATCGATATTCAGCATTGTCTTCAGCGCTGTCTAGAAGATAAGCCTTATAGAGGGCTCCTTTGTTTTCGAAAAAAAGAACGGAACAATGGTGGATATTCGATAATCTTTTCTAGGAAGAAAAGACAGTCGTGAAAGGACAGCTTATTTCTAGCAGGATGCTCCAAGCAACTATGATGAAATATGAAGTTGACGCGGCCGCCATGTCGTATAAACCGTTGTTCCAGACATGCAAAGAGTCGCGTTCGATCTTTAAGAGAGTGAAACCGTTCCAAGGCCTTACTCCGGCACTCGCTACCTGCCGCGGATCCACTTCCTGAGTTTGAGGGCTCACAGGTCGCGATGAACAGTGCCTGCAGATACAGTCCAGCTTTCAGTGACCTCCCCACTTAATGTACGCGGTTTCCTTTCAAATAATTTGTATTTCCTGCCTCGTATAGAAAACCAAAGGGGCAAAAGAAGTAATTCGCAAGTACAGCACCATGCGCCGACATGCACACAAGCCAGAGGTTATGCACCGGTTACGGATCAACAATAGGAAAAGGAGCGTTGGAAGGCACTGTAATGCGAAAATGTCGAGGACAGACGACTCTTTCCGTAATGGAATGGGCTCCAGTGGAAGCCAAATGTAGTAGAAGGCGACCGAGTGTCAGGTCAGCAGATGAGAGCACGAAGTTTGCGGGTATAAGGAGGCCGCGCCTGGTACAGCGCAGGGTTAACAGGAAATCAGTAGGGGAAGGCCTTTGTACTGCAGCGGATGTAGTTGGGCTTGTGATGACCGTGATGAGGATGGAGCTTCAACTCATTCTCGGAAAAGGAAGCCGCTGGTTACACGCAGCGCGACTGCGGTGCTCGCCAGAGGCCTAGCGAACGTTATCGAATTGTGATGAGCGCCACAGTGGGAGACCCACGTAGTCTTATGAGACTATTTCATTATGTGACGCCGACAATAAACCGTCCGCTCGGAACATAATCCACGACATATAAAGGGTTGTTCAAAAAAGCAGACGAATAGAATAATAAAAGTGTTTGATGCGCGTTCACGCAATGTAGGCGTCATGAAGGCGAAGTTGAAAAAAAAACTAGGAATTACAATTCTTTACTTTTTTATTGCTGTTCTGGATTTTAAAGTAATTTTCTATCGCCGCTAAGATATTTCATGGCTTTTGGAAAGCCATTCCCCAGCATCATATATTAATTTTCGTGGCTTCTATAAGAAGCTAGTATTTGTTTTCATTTATTTTGTTGCTGATTTTTTATTCTACTCCGATGCAGTCATACCCAGCAATTCTGGACAAAAGCATTTTTTAGCGGGAAACCGTTTATGAAGGCAATTTTAAGATTTCATTCTAACAACCAATATATCCGCAGATCACCCCACAGCAGTCTTGACTTTTTTTTTTCTATTAACGTTTTTGCTGCCGTCAAAAGCGTACCCTATTGGTTTTCTATGGCAGTCTTAACTGTTCGATGCGATCGCTGGAAACTGTTTAAAAGAAATATTTTGTTACATATCAAAATATTGTACCATTACCTTTAATATTTCTGTAACAGTGTCTTAGAATTTTCCAATTTTAAATTTTTGTCGGAAAAAGCTGGACTTGGTAGTGTAGTTGCATGTTGGGTTAATGAATTTGCGGTTCATGAGCTTCATTTACGAGTGCAGGCTGTGTTGGCTGCGCAAAGACAAGGCACTCGGTTACCTAATGTTCACGCTGAAAAAATACAGAGATTTGAACTTCAAATCACTTTACAATCATTCCTTGTGCTCCACTCAAACGAAGGCTTTGTGCTTAAAAGTTCAAAATATTCGATACCGTTAAAAAAAAATAGGCTTCTGAAAAACAGATGGCAACACACATCGTGACATGAGGCAATCTGTATTCCATTGGCAACTAATAGCACGTCAACAGAAAAGAACTTTCAAGCACGGTCGGAAATTCTGCAGCAAACTTCAAGGTTTCACAATCAGTGAACGAATAAAGGAATTACATGCTATACTAACGCATCAACGATTTAACATATCAACGTATAAACAAATCAAACTAAGAATAAGTCAACTCTTTTATCCGGTAGCAACAGCGTTTTTCTTTGCCACGGCGTAAAACACTAAGTCCAAGCATTGAATAATCCACCAGAGAGAAGACAGCCTATTATTAAAACAAACACTGATCGAACAGCAGCAAGAACGCAGTGTACAGTATATTTCGCATGCAGTTTATCAATATACCGTGCATGTTTGTACTAATTGTATTGTTCCCGCTGCACATGCAATTTATCGTGCACATGAACACAGATGTTCAGCGCTCCGAACGACTAAGCGCTCGTCGTAAGGACTCCGAGAATTTCAGGATTGATTCCCCGTCCCCAAGCGCCCGTGCACTCTCATAAAATTGGAGCACGAATTCGCAACTCACCTGCCGAAGCAACTAGCCCCGAAAATGGATGGAGCACGATTCGCTCAGCCAAAACTGATGAACACTTCCCTGCAAACCAAGTTGGCAATTACCGTCTCCGAGACGTACACTAGGGTCCAATAATGAAGCCTCGAGTAGTCTGCCGCACCAACATTCATCACTCTCTGTGTGCAAAACAAAGCCGCTAAAACGTTGAACGCATCTACCAGAAACACCATAATGACGACTAATTTACCTCCGTGCGCTTAAGAGCTGAACCGACGCGTTAGTTAGGGTGCGTGCAAATAAAACAAAAAATGGGGGGGGGGGGGGGGGGGGCGCATGGCACTGAGACTGAGTTCAAGAAAGTTAAGGAGTGAAATGTCTCCCAGCCCTAATTACTTCGTACTTGCGTGACTGCGAAGGGCTTTATATGCCACGTCAGCTCAAATTATGCATGCAATTTAAACTCGAGCTACCGCTCTTGAAACCGCAATTTCAAGGTTATGGTACTTTGAACGAGTGGAGAGACAGGCGATCCTGCACCACGGGAAGGATCTTCCAGAATTTAAAATTACTCGCTACGACAGACGTTCTGTCCCTCTGCAGGAGTAATTAACCCACGCAAGCAAGGTGCTCATGGCCGGTACTTGAGCAAATCTAAAGCCGTACGACAAGGTTATTCTGGCGTCTAGAAACGCTACGCGTTTTTTTTTTTTCACTCATTTTTTATTACTGTGTGGTCTAGCGGCTAGAAAGGAAATTAAAATTTACCCTTTGCAATGTATTCTACAGGGAACCATAAACAACGCAGAAACATCTATTTTCATTCCCTTGACTGCCTGCGACAGAACTTACTTTACGCAGAGGTGCAGCAAATTCCGCAACATTTAAGGTAAAAACCTTATATAGTACATTTTTAATCTAACCACCCGGCGTCGGCGTCCAGGAAAAGTGGTCCACAAAACCCCAATGACGTCATCAGCAAAAAAAAACATTTCATTCGAAGATTCGGGGAATTGAACTAAGGTCCTTCAGATTGCGAGGCTAGCACGCAATCTATGTGCCACACATACACAGCAATTCTGGACAAAAAGCATTTTTGAGCAGGAAACCGTTTATGAACGCAATTTTGTTCGTATAACGTAAGATTTCACTGTAGCAATCAATATATCCGCTGATTACGCGACGGCAGTCTTGTAATTTTTTTTCTATTCACGTTTTTGCTATCGTCAAATGCGTTCTCGAATGGTTTTCAATGACAGTCTCAACTGTTCGATGCGATCAATGGAAACACTTTAAAAAGCCGCCGCCGCGGTGTCTTAGTGCTTATGGCGCTCGGCTGCTCGCCCGAAAGACGCGGGTTAGATCCCGGCCGCGGTGGTCGAATTTCGATGCAGGCAAAATTCTAGAGGCCCGCGTGCTGTGCGATGTCAGTGCACGTTAAAGAACCCCGTGTGGTCGAAAGTTCCGAAGCCCTTAACTACGCCGTCTCCCATAGCCTGAGTTGCTTTGGGACGTTAAACCCCCATAAACCAAACCAAACACTTTAAAAGAAAACTTTTGCTACATATCGGAATAATGAACCATTACGTTGAATATTTCTATAAGTGTCTCGCAATTTCTAAATTTCGAAATTTTTGCCTGAAAAGTTGTACTTGAAACCGCGTTTCTTCTTGGCGAATAAAGGTGAACCCAGTGCATGCGTTGCATTAGGACTGCATGCTAATGAGTAGTGCAGTGCACGCGCGCAGTATTATCGGAATCAGGCGGAGTCTGATCATCCAGCTGACAAAGCTCGCCGTGCACAAGCCATAGAGAACAAGAATGAAACTCGAAAAGCTAAGAGAGGTGCCGAAATGCCGAAACGGCAAAAATAAAGAGTAATACCACAGCTAAACCACCGTGTCTAACTATATGTTAACAATACTCTTGCAACTGTGATTAACCAAGCTTAACCACAGCATGATTAAAGTGTTCGCCTGTATATCCAGGCTTAGACACAGTTAATCCCCATCCATTTTCTTTAATATAGTGTAAATAATTGGTTCGCTTTTGAGGTCGTGTGCATGGCATAAAAACTAGGCGGTTTTTACTCTACATAATGAGAGCGTATTATAGCCCGCCTCAAACACCCTTTTCAGAGACTCTTTAAGATAGATGCTCTGCAGAGGTCTTCGACAGCGCGTCAATCGCAGCTGTTGATCTTGTCGATATGTCTCTTTATCGACGCGTGCAAGAACTTTGCAATATACAGCAGCATTAGCTTCAACAAGGCGTGCACTTTAGCAAAGAAAAAAAACAAGCATACAGAATCTGACAATAGACAAATGGTGAGAATACACGTAGGGTTGGTATGGCCGCAAAAACATTAGTGAATGGGTTGCCTGACGAGGGTGCAGAGACCATTACGGGCAGCTGATTGTTCATCGCTTGTGAAGTGCTTCTGCCGAGCTGGTCGACGCGCAAGTGGCGACAATGTGGGCGTGAACACCGCCTCCGCACAGAAAATGCCCCAACAGCAGAGCGTTGTCGGCCTAGACTGAGCATGGCGGCGGGTGGGAGTGTGAGCAGGGGCACAGGACTGTTGAGCAATCCGTCAACGTCACCGGCTTGCGGTCCGAACAGATCGTTTGTTTTATTCCCCTCTTGCCTCGAGTGTTACCACCTTGGCACCAAAAGGGGGGGGGGGGGGGCAGTATTGTTTGGTTGGGCAACGAGAACGAACTAGAAGGCGGCGGCACAAACTACCCTTGGCTAGATAGCACCTTGGCAGAGAAGAAATCTGCGAATGAAAGCTGCTACGAATGAATGAATGAATGAATGAATGAATGAATGAATGAATGAATGAATGAATGAATGAATGAATGAATGAATGAATGAATGAATGAATGAAAAATTCGACATAAGTCGTGTTAACCCTATGGAAGAAGTTAATCTCCTTCAAGGATATTTTTCGGTACCTATACCTGCTGCTGCTGTTCGCTGATGAAAGCGTGCTTATTCACCATCATATGCGTTATTACTAACTATGATTTAGGAAACCACATGTCATTCTGCAATTAGAGACAGGCAAGACAAGAAAATTGTTCATGAGACAAACGAGCCCCTTTTTTCACGTGGGCCAACAGCCGCAATGTTTGCTCAATACGAGAAAAGAAAGGCTGAAAAAATGCTGCACTTTTTTTAAGGCTTACTCACATGTGTGGTTAGTGTAGCAAGATATCTCTAATTCCTTTCACGATTCTTGACTCAATTGACTTCTTGCTGCCTTAAACACAGCAAATCGCTGACGTAGCTATCCTTTCCAGTAGTGTTTTTTTTTTGTCTCTGTACTCTGGTAAAATCATTCCTTTAGTAATTTCTGCTGCTTTTTATGTTGGTAATGTTGCTTTTTCATATAAATGTATTGTATTTGTGGTTTTAACTATAATGTCACTTGTATCATAGCGTGTGAAATAATCTGCCAAGAAAATGCTTTCTTCGCTTAAGTACAATTTGAAACAGCTGTTAATTATTTTAAATACTGGAAAATTAACCTAATATTGGAAAAACTAATATCTGACTAAACATAAAAGCTTCGACTTAATCGAGTTAATTACACTTTATCATTTTTCAAAAGCTATGTATGATATTCTAAAAGGATGACAATATTTTAACTGTGATTTTTTTCTTTTCTGCGACATCTCATGCTCATCCTCTTAACATTTCCTTTTGTGTCTGCCTGGCCTCTTGACACGCCTGTGAAGGCCCCCTTCGTGCACTGTTCATTGTACGCTGTTAAAAAACCTTGCAAGAATATTTCGAGCCATCTTTACTGCCCTTTTTCAAGCCCAGAGGCAATACTCAGCGTACTGAAAAATTTCCTGAAAATGTATGTCTCTCTCTGGAGTGATTCGCAAAACACAACTGCACTAAATTAACGTGCGAGTATATGATCGTTGTCAGATTTACGTTCAGTGGCCAATGAAAGTCAATAAATATGGAGGATCTCGGAGGAAAATATCTCGTTAGCGCGACTACTCTAGAGCACTTGCGAAGTATCGTTCATTGACGAAGTCATAGTAAGAAGTGCCTTTTTCAGCAACTTTAGAAAACTCGCTATTCTTCAGATTTACTATGAAAATGGTTGAACCAAGTTTAGAAGCGAAACGCCTGCCCACGACTTTCTTAACCAATACCTGCCGACTTCTATGTAGAGTGATATCTTGTCGGTCTTCTACATGCTGACGAAAGTGTCAAGATTTCAATAAATATACTTCTTTCTCTCAATTTTTTACTCTTACACACAAACATCATGTCTCGAAAAATATACGGCACCCGAAGCTCTCCTTAGGCCGCGAGTGTCCTCGCGTCCCCAAAATGGCACACTGCTTTTACATTGGTCACATCGCCACTGGTGAGGGGATCTCAGGACACGAAATAAAGGAATCACGTGGCCATAAATACGAACTGTAGCCAAAGGCGATTACGAATTAGAGAAGCAGGTACCTTGGAGTTCTCAGAACAGCGCAAACTGCATTTGCGGCCCACTAGATCCGAGAAGGTAAGCGCCCTTCTTTTGTACGGTTGTGTTCGCTTTTTCTAAAACTTAGACGCTTGAGGAGAAGAGCTACTTTGATTGCGGTGCAATTGCGGCAACAAAATCAATTTAGGATCCAAAATCACAGCTACTTCTGCGAAGATCGCAGCCGTTTATTTGCCCCGAAGGAACCTGCCTTCGAGCTGCCACTGCTGTATTCTGCTTATCTGAGAGCTTGTGATCCAATTGACTCCGGTTTCCGTCTGCCAGGATTTTTGATCGCGTCCACAACTCCAAACCGAGACCCGAACTCTCCACACTAATTCGACTGAATCCGCGCAAAGATATTTAAGAATGAAGAGCCCAGCACAAGCAAACAGAGAATGTTTAAGGGTACCATTTTCTTTGGTTACCGAAGGAAGCGGGGGTATGTTTTCACTACAAGATTGTCCTTGCTGCGAATGTGATTTACAACTAATGGAAATTATTTGCATGGATCCAAACTAGCTTTTAGCTAGGTATTCAGCTGTTAGTGCAATTATGCGTATTTAATGATTGTTTGAAAATAAAAACCAATCAATGAATCAACGTATTGTGTATGAGGCTGCATCGCGTTACTATCATTTAAGCCATAGTTTGGCGCTGTTTCTTTTTGACCCACAGCTTGTTATTCTGAACCAATACTGCTCACTGAATAATGAGAAGTTATTTTATCTTCCCAAAAAATTGTTGATTACAATAGCCGGTAATGCGAAATTTGAGCGACGCTCTCCACTACTGGCAGGTGACACCTTACACTGCTTGCCACCCTCCGGGATCTTCCCGTGGTACTGATATTCCAGGTGGCGCTTCACTCTGTTCCTTGGGCACCCAGCTACGCCGGCGCCGACAGCTACGACGCGGAAGCCAGAAACGGGTACCTATGACCTGAGCTCTAAAACTAATGTCAACCATACCTGACAACTGGAGAGCGTTAATTTGGATGTTCAGTGGAATAACAAAACACCCGCGGATTATAACGCATTTGATGATGGTGTCCAGAAGCAGATACCGAATGACACTTGTGCGCCGTCTATTATACGATTCGCGGGTTCAATCCCAGCCGCGGCGATTGAATTTCGATGCAGGCGAAATTCTAGAGGCCCGTGTGCTGTGCGATGTCAGTGCTCGTTAAAGAACCCCAGGTGGTCGAAATTTCCGGAGCCCTTCACTACGGCGTCTCTCCATAGCCTGAGTCGCTTTGGGACGTTAAACCTTCATAAATCAAACCAAACCATTATACGATTCATCGCGTAAAGTCACAGCGCGACTGAGACACCGCGAAAGTAGTAGACAGACACAGCGCTGGACAGGTCATATATTCTTGAATAAGAAAAAAAAAACCATGAGCCTTTAACTACTATTATCTTGTATGTCGAGCACATCAGATTAAAATTTATTGATTTGAAAATTAGGAGCCAACCACCAGAATGCAGATTTATGAGCACAAACATGGTTGCCGCCTGGTTGCGTTGTTAGCTATTCGTCATTATCATGCATGGGAACCCTCACAAGGGCAAACACTCATGACGCCGTCCCCACCTTCAACTCATTAGGGCTTGAGAGAATCGCCAATTTCGCATATATGAACATTAAACCATTAACGCAGCCACGTCATGCTCTTAAGGCGAGGCTTAAGTGTGGCCTCCATTTGTTTTTCACAATACATTAATGTACATTAAAATCTGTTCACCGACCATTGTTAGGATAAACAGCTTCAAAGCACAAGGTGGGGAGTAAAAAAGAGCATCCTAATGATAAGTGCGCCTTGCTGACTGCACGCAAGATTAAAAGAACACAATAAGATTAGGTAATATTGAAGAGACTAGAAACTAAAATGGAAAAAGTTTCACGAGGAGAAATTATATGCACACCTCACCAAAATAAATACATGTCTCGAAAGGCAGCTCAGACCAAGCCACGAGGAATACTTAAAATTCAGATATTAAGGACGCTCACGTGCTACTGCTATTCTTTCACCTACCGATAAAACCTCAACAGAAACGTTTAGTGTCCCCCATGCTGCTTAAAATTTACTCTTCCCATTAGGCCGATGCCAACCGGGGCGCGCCACGAAACGAAATGCAGGCGTTGTTACATGCAAAAACAAAGGTAAACTGGGTCAATGTGGCAAAATTTGGTATTCTGGCTGAGCGTATCTTCAGCGTTGCTCTTAACAGACTAACGTCATGAGTAGCGAAAAGGAGGGTTTTCTGACCATGTGCACACTATCAAGCGTGTCGGTTCGTGCACATACGTTTTCTTCCGGGGAAGCCAGCTAAAAGAGAAAGCAAGTTATTAATTCCGGGGGCTTCATTTTGCAATACGTGCCTAACAAACTTGAAGCAGGAAATGACAATGCACATTTAAGACGCTATCCAACCAAGACACCGAGAAACCGAGGATGCGAAACATGAAATGAAGGCAGCTGAGAGCGCTATGACGGTAACCCAAACCAAAACCGTACCTCATTCATTTTTGATCCATTTCTGTTCTTCCATAGATTCTCTTTCATTTATTCCCTCCTGGCCTGAAAGAACTGGAAATCAAGAGAAGAGAAGAAAAGTATTCTCTAAGACTTACTTCCTGGCAGCAGCTTTCACAGCACGTGTTCTATAAAAACATGTATGTGGAAAAACCAGAAAGTGTTGCTGCAAAATTTTCCGACCAAGGAAAAAAAACACAAACTACTAGATTGGAGCTGCTCGTAAGAAATCCAAACAGCACTCCGAGCGTTCATCAGCTCGTAGCTTCAGTTCTCTGGATGCGCTCCAGCGGTGAGGGCTTGCTTGCTCCAAGTCAGGCCCTCGGAGATAGTTAAGGACGACTGTAGCTACGAAGAAGTAATATATAAAACCCTCTATCTACCAGCCGCAGTCTTCTAAGGAGCAAGGAAGCTAACTACCCAGCGCATGATTTGCCTTGTTATGGAAGCACGCTCGGGAAGAATTGCTGCTGACGTTTCCAAAAGAGAAATCAGTCCTTTGCTTCCTTTGAGACCAGACATACAAACAGGAAAGCGCTACGCGACACACAAAGAAAGGCCAGAGCAAGCAAATACATTTTGCAAGCAACAGGAGAGAACCTTCAGCCTAGCCAAGCCTTGCCTCCCGCTTGCTCCCTGGACAACCTCTGAAGGTCTGTGCATTTTCCCTGTATTACGGGAGGAGAAAAAATTTGAGCAGAGCTGTGCTCACGCAAGACCATTGAGGTATTCTCGCAGTTCAATAGCGAGTGGTCGTGTGTGTAACACAAGTGTAGCCCCGGACTGGGCTTTTCAGTCAAAGTTCATACTTAAAACAGCGCGAAGAACGCGACGCAAAGAAGCCGACAGCTCGAACTATCGTGATTTCCGCGTTATTATTTCCCGTCATTCGAGCTGTTTTAAGGTTGTGTAGGAGTCCAGCTGTCGAGAGTGAAAGAACGCATAGCATAAACCTCAATGTACATTTCGGGAAAACACTCTAGGCGCACGTCACGCATAGTCGGTTCCGCTGTAGCACCTCTCACACAAAGCTGAAATGTTTTAGGGCTCAACCGTACGACGTGTCCTATAAGCAACCAAGTGCAATGCATAGCCAGAACGTCCTTCCATCCTCTTTCGTACTGCTCAGAATACGTTATCTCTCTCTCGAAATTTTAATGAAAATGCAAACATGTACTCATTTCATCATTTACAAGCCTATAGATACGCAGTGTGATCCAACTTTGACAATCACTTTGCTAGGTATGTCTTGAATTCTTTGTTTACTTCTTGCTCCTTGATACCACGGCGTAGAGTGTCAGAGTCAATGTTACGCTTCGTGAACTGCGTCAGTACATCGTAACAAAGGCTCTTTGCCGTACCTTGACAATAAGACACATGTTAACACGATATAAAGCTCTATATGGCTGCGACTGAGTGCAGAGCGCAAGAGGTCTGGGCCCCGCAAAAGAAGCGACTTCTGTAGCCTGCAGAGCCAGCTCAACAGGTGTGACACACAGCTTGAGACAGGTGTAGCGTGATCATAACAGATAAATCTACCAAATGGCCGAACAATTAACGCTAATGTTCACTGTTTGGTAATGTCTGAACACCCGACGGACTGTGTAGCGTGCTATAACTTATTTTCTGCGACCAATGGTCAGAAATTCATCCTTGGACCGGCTGCTCCCTGCAGCTTGCGCTGAATCACAGCGCTGTCCATCACACCGGAAGCTGCAGACTCTGATTATACGCGAAACGTGCACCATACACGATGACAAGTGCGCGTCGAATGACCTAACCCAGAACTTTCATCCCGGCCTACAGACCAATACCCCGAGACCCCGAAAGTCCCACTTGTATTAGTTTTGATGTCACTTCAAGCCGATGTCACAATCCAATCAACTGCTGATAACGTGAACATTTTTTTTTACCTTGGTAAGGAAATTCGTCATGAGCCAAATTAAATTCGTCTGCAAGACAAACGCATCTCAATTATGTAAAATCAGCCCTTCCTTATGTCATCTGTGGCCCCACTGTCGAAGAAACACGTCGAAAATTCAAATCTCGAGAAAAACGCTCACAACTCCTAGCAAACTGATAGTTATACTAAGCTTTCACGAGAGACCACGCATTGCTCCGCGGATTAATCGCAAATGGCAAGCAATCTTTTACATTGTTCTTGGTTCTGAACGCTTAGCTCTTCGAAGCCACCGTTTAGCACATTCCTAATGTACGTCCCTTGTTTGGTCTACCCAGAGAGAAATATTCAGCGGGCAATGGAACAGCAGAAGTATCAGCGGGCAGTGGAAGAGCAGAAATTCTGGCTGGGAACAGCACGCATGGTTTACCGTTTGACTACATCTCAGAAAGCAAGTGGAAGAATCTGTACCTCTATTGACTTGAGCAGCCGCTTCGTACGTGCGAGGTGCACTGTTCGACCTCCACCCGCCTCTTTTCGAACGGGTACAATCATGCACCTGGTCTGGTCCTCGGCTTCTCTAGGATGAAGTGCCTGGAAAAATTGTGTCTGCGATCCCACCTCATGCAGACCAACCGCGTTATCTATAGCATTGTTTTACCAAGCTTCCCTTGCATCATTAAAATCGAACCATCACCATCCATGACTTCCCGCTGTTGTTCCGGTATTGCTGGATTTCATGCAAAGCTGCCTTGCGCAGTGCACTTCAGAAGCGGTGCCGACAAGCGACGCCGTAGGTGCATGCAGCAAGAGTAAGTGGACTGACGAGAGGAGCATAAAACAAGGCATTTTCTTGAAAATGAGTTCTAAGTTGCGTATGAACTTCATGGCACACAAACAAAGAGAAAAAGGGGGAAGACTAAGGGGTGTTCAACCAATGTGTAGACCAGAGGACTTGTCTTCGAGTGGGCCCAGACGAAGACAAGGCCTCTTGTCGAAACGTTGGCTAGGCACGCCGCTACGTAGGCGTGAAGGACGGTCACTCAGGGTCACGGCTCACTGCACCTGTCAGGCCGAACGCCCACCCTATCTCACAAAACACATTGGCATAATCTACGCTGTGGTCCATGCTGTCGGCACATCTCAGCCTCCTTAGGGATCGTTACAACTGATGATGCATCAAAGGTGACACCATGTTGAGAGCGTCAAGGCGTTTTTTTAATACCCGAACGGAAACGCGGACACAAAAACGAACTTTGCTCTTCGTCTCCGAAGTGCCTTCTCTAAAGCAACCCATTCGATAGGTACCATAAGCGCAATGGCTATCTTTCTTCTTCTATATTTGCAGTTACAAACCTCAACCCAATCATCCTGGCGTCATTTAAAAGTGAAAGAGACTCTCTCAACTTACTTGCGTCGTCTCGCATAACTTTGGACGAGAGCAACCAGTGTCGAGAGGGCAAAGCGAAAACACAGCTTCGAGGTAGTATGACGAAAAAGGTCGGCCGGTTTATGAATAATAATAACCTGCATAATGCGAGCTCGGTCATCTATCAACAGACCAGGCTCGGCCCATGATGACCATTAAAGCAAAAGTGGATCGGGCCCAGAAGATGTGCATACAGGAAGCAAGCCAATCACGTTCGTATAGTTCGCCAGTTGAGCACTTCGTCGTGGAGGATCAAAGTGGCTCGGAGATGAAGCACTATCAATTTTACGCACGAAGGATGCAATCAGCTATCCCCAGGGAAACGCCTATGAATAATTTGAGAAAGTGTGTTGTGATCTCTTTCCGAACAGATGTAGGGCACCGTGCCTTCCTATTACGACCTAAAAATAAAATTCCCTGTTAAAATCGTAAAAGCAATACTATCAACGACATAACGCTTTTCCCTTCGATTATTGCTTTGCGTTATTTGTGCGCAAAAAAAAAGTTTTATAAAGCACAGAAGACAGAGTTAAATTCCGAACTTTCAGTTCATTCTCTTCGGACATTTTTTTTTTCTGGTGCGAATAATGCGCTGTTTCTATTTTATTTTTCCTGGCACAGAAGATAAACTATAAGAAAAGGGAAGGCATAGTTGCACTCACGTCAATTTCTGAAGTACGGATTAAACTGTTATAAGGATTTTTTAAAGTCACGTGAACTCCCACAACAGGCCGACTAGGAAAACCTTCGATGCCGCGTGGGCGCCTACCCGTCCGGCATCGCATTCTCGGTCTTAATGCGTGCATCTTTACGGATCCATTGAAGTGAAAGACGTGGACGCCAGTCAGGCTTGATCTACGCAACGAGGTACACGAAAGTGCACTCCTGGCCAAAGTCACTCTAACGGGAGGCAGGTGCTTCGAGAAGCTTTTGGAGTCCGCTATTCCGGCCGTTCACCACCCTGCTACTCTGGCGTAATTCTTCCCCTGGCGATCCTCAGGGGGGACGCGAAAACGTCTTGCATTAGGTGTGCAGCTAGCATTCTCTGGTACAATGAGGCTGTCAGTGTTATTTCACTGCCCTATCCGCTGCCACATCGGATAAATAAGCCCGTCGTTCGGCGTCTCTTGCAGTGTGATTACAGCCCAGTTATCCCTAGAAGTGTTCTGCTATGCAAGCTCCCCAATGTACTCGCCTATATGAGCATCTGATATATGCTTCCTCATAAGTTCGCATTCATATCTAGTTGTCCATACTTGCCCCCACCAGTGGGCCCACTTATGTTGCATTACACTCATATATACCATATATTCTCCTTCATATGTTTATCATATTAAAAATCCAGAAGACAGTACATGTTCGTTTGCTCTCTTCCCATATGTGTTTCCATCCTTGGGTCTACCTGTGCTCCAAGTCATTATCATTATCACCACCCTGACTACGCCCTACGTAGGATAGAGGTCTGCTCCATATCTCTCCAGTTAACCCTGTCCTGTGCCAACCGCGACAACCTTATCCCCGCAAACTTGTTAATCTAATCCTCCCGCCTACCTTTGTGCCACCCCGTGTTACGCTTGCATTCACATATGCTCCACATATGTTCCTTTATTTCTTCGCACCCCTACGCATTTGCGCCTATGCGCTCCTCCCATATGTGCTCTCTTTAAATATGCTCCCACTGAAGAGCCTGCATATGCACCATATATGCTAATATATGTTTTTCAACCCCCTTCATATGTTCGCACCCATATGTGCTAGCCCAAATGCGCTCTTCCCATATTTTCTCCCACTGAAAGGCCTGCATATGCACCATATATGCTCATATATGTCGTTCACGCTCCTTCATATGTTCGCACCCATATGTACTAGCGCAAATGCGCTCCTCCCATATTTGCTTCCACCTGTGCACCCACCTCTCGAACGTGTGTGTTCAAATGTACCACATAAGCCCCCTCATATGTTCCCATCGATATGTTCCCGCCCATACCGGCTATTTTTGAAACTGCGCCCTTCGTATGCGCCTCGACCCGTGGGCCTACCTGATTCGCATGACAACAGATGCAACATTTTCAAAACCGCCCACCTGGCTGGCATTTTCATTGGCTGGGACCAGATGGGAGAATTCATTTGCGACATCCTACAATGATACCAAAGGCGCAGTCATTTCTCCCCATTGAAAGCCCCAATGCACACAGCCCTTATTCTACGCTGTAACATCTTTGTTCTCCGGCAGAGTTTCGACCAGCGTATACCAGAGCGAAGCAGTACACAATACTCAATTTTCTGAGTGCCAATTATTTCCAAATCACGGAAAGCTTTAGCCGTTGTTTCTACCAGAGGACTTCATAAGGAGCGCCGCCACATTATTTCGCCTTTCCTATTATTTTAAAGTGAAACCGACGGCAGCGAGTTGTTAGTGCACGAATTCACCATCTACATCCTTGCGATGCAATGCACCAACTCGACGCAGCAAGAATCCCCATTAAAGTTTTCTGTTGCATTATAGTAAAAAAATTATGAATGCTTGCAATATTCTTGACATCCTTCGTTACGACGGACTCAGACAGGGAGTCTGACCCTCCGGCTGACTGCGACATTTTTTCACTGGCTTTCAAACACAAGAAGCTTCAGGCACATCGCTACAAGGTGATACACAACAGCTACTTTGCGAAATTTAGTCTATCGTCTGTTTTAACTACATAATGTGGCGTCACCAGATAAACAAGCATGCGCATGATTATTCACTTCACTTGCAATCAGTCCTGAGATGACAAGTCATAAACCTTGAACGGCGAGAATGAAGGAACGAGAAGTTACACGTGAGGTAGATATTCGTTCGCCATTCAGTTTTAAGCGCAACACAAGCGAAAGGTTTTGAATACGAGGAACAATGTCAGTACTGTGGTGCGTGCCGTCGCAAATAGTTACGCTCAGCTAAGTTCCAAACGAAGAAAGTTAACCCTTAGTAAATCTCCGTCCTAGATTAGAGCTTTGATTCGACAAAATAAACCAGGAACTTACCCCCTGTGATGGCGCTTTAATCTCTTTCTGTCTTCCTTAATTCGTCGCAGTGTACACTAACTCAACAATCGCCATTTCCTTTTTCTTCTTTTTTTTTTCAGCTTTCCTCAATCGTGCCCGAGTATCTAAGTATATGTAAACTGCACCCTTAAATACTAAGGAAAAAACGTGTCATTATAAATAAAAAATTCTACTTTGGTCGACGTTATTGCTACGGTCAATGCTAATGAGCTCTTTTGTTCAATGTGCAGAGCAGGACACCAGCAATGCAGCTTACAGCAAAAAGAATAGGATAAATTTGCCAGATATTACAATGTATAACGACTTGACGTTAAGCTACCCGCTTGTGAGATTGATTCCCAATATACGACGTCAGAAAAGCGGGATACCGATAACGAGGGACTATGTTCCTTGATAATCTTGTTTAAGCACCTGGTATGCTTTTTAAGAGCACGCGGAAAAATATCGACCGGCACAGATTTCACTTTCATTCTTTGTTACTAACAATATCCTCGGCTTAAATTTTTGCTATTTCAGTACACCGCGCCTGCCTCGTAAGGGGTTTGTCAAATTGCTGAACGAAAAACCGGAAATTAAATTTATCCTGTTCAAATATTTTGACCAAGTATCGTCCCATTAGCAGCTTCGAGACATGGCACCAGTATAGGCTCTCGCCCTTTTTTCACCTCTGAGCCTTACATTATACTTACTACTGTCACTAATTATGTAGCGTTACTATGGTGCTTAACAGTCTTCGTTAAAGCGCCACATGTGCTTCCAATTGCACGAGGAAAAAAATTGACAGTCGCTTAACTTGGCTAACCCTTTAATTCAGCGAAAAGCAATCACGCTTGCTTGTCTGAGGCTCGCCCATGGCAGCTCCGCTACACGCTCGCGATAGCCATCCTATATATACCCACACGACCACGTGGCTATGACGTGGTATCACGACACCCCCATCGAATGCCACAACGTGGCTTTACATCGCCCCATTGGATGTTCTTAAGGTCAAACCAAAAGTCACCCAATGTCAAAATCAAAGGTCAACTAAAAAACAGGAGTCAAGGTCACGGGTCGAGGGTTCGATACCATAACTGTACCATATATGGTCATACACGGCTATTCTTGGTTGGGCTGAAGGTCGTTCAAGGTCGTTGTGCTGCCTACTCGAAGACTGCTCTACCTAGCATAGTCAAGCTTTTCGCTTCAAAATATTAATCAGGACTGACTTCTTTTTCATTCGCTGACGACAATAATATGTGCTATGTATTGAATTCTTTTTATTTGATGACGGGGCGTCGTTCTTGGTGAAATCTTCATGAGCAACGAAAGCGGCAATATTAGCCAGCACACGAGCGTATAAGCAACATCGCAGCACGGCACTAACCAGGACTCTCGACAAGAACTGTTTTAACATCCACAGCCTGTGCATATCAGAAATGCTGTCCACTAGAGGTCGTGAAAAATGCCAGCGCT
This sequence comes from Amblyomma americanum, assembly GCF_052857255.1. Classification (NCBI taxonomy): domain Eukaryota; kingdom Metazoa; phylum Arthropoda; class Arachnida; order Ixodida; family Ixodidae; genus Amblyomma; species Amblyomma americanum. The sequence goes on from NC_135500.1 coordinate 143,862,415, forward strand.
GTTGAGGCTGGATAGTCAGGGGTTCCACAGCACTCTATCTGGTCCAGCATAATAAGTGACAGCAGTCAGGTTAGAGTTGCTAACCACACGTAAAGAAAGAATTTCAGACCATTCGAAACCCGTTCGGGTAGGTTGATCGCTGTGAGGAGATCAAGAAGAGAACTCGCTTAAATATAAAGTGGCCGTTCATTGAAACAACGCTTAATCTCCTCGGCAGGACTGAAAGGAACTTACCTACCGTCTACGGGACGATCGCGTAGTCACATGTATTTTCTTTTTACACAAGTTTTGCTCTTGATTGCAACAGTGTAATCAAAGAAAAACTCGTACGGGAATCTAAAAGTGCAAAATTCGGTATTTTTGCCTTATACCAAATTCAACATCATGCCTTTTTTAGTTTAATTGGTCTGTCGTCTATCTATCCCCGGCTGCGACAAGTGTTGGAACCAATGTCTGTTCTCACTGTGGGTCGGTGCTGACCACAGGCCTCATTGCGTGAACCTGTCTTGAAAAAACATAAAACAGTGTTTACTGCGCAAAAGGCGACGGTTCGTTTTCTAAAAACACCGTGCCTATAAACCAAAAAATGTTTTTATTTTATTTTTGCTCTTTTAGAAGAACACCGAGGTGAAAAAGTGCTCTACTTCGCATATTCGATAAATTTACACTAGGCACAGTTTGCACAGTTTTTTTTTCCCACACTACACTTCATACCAAGAAATTCTGGACAAACGCATTTTTGAACGGTAAATAGTTTGTGAATGCAATTTTGCCTATATTTCAAAATTTCACTGTAGCAATCTCTATATCCGCAGGTTTTGCCTCATCAGGCTTGCATTTTTTTTGCTGTTAGCGCTTTTGCTATCGTCAAGAACTTTCCCCATTGGTTCCTCAAAGGACAAACCTTGAAAGAAATATTCTGCTACGCATTGGAAGAATGAACTATTACCTTCAATATTTTCATAGCAGTACCTTACAATCTCCCACAGTTGACTCAGTCAATCGAATACAGTACCACCATATCGCCATCCTTCTTGTTAACAGGGCACGTGCATCGTTTACAGAAATCATTGATACCAATCGCGACATTCTGATGTTCTGCTGTCCTGTTTACGCCTGCCTCTATACATCTTCCTCTCCATTATGGAGTCAACATCAACCTCGTGTGCTTCTTTTTATTCCCAGCATCAGCAAGAAGGCCACTTGGTCCTCGACAACCGTAAAACAGGAATCAGTTAAAAATGACCATAGCAAAGCCATAACGAATAGTATATCGCGCCATCCCGACGTGTTCAACAAACAAAGGTCCTGGCAGGATTTCGATATCAATGATTACTGACGCCCCTATTCTAGAACTCAAAAATTGTTCTTTACGACATACTACGCCATCTGAGGCGCTTTTTATCATAGAGGAAGTCCCTAATAAAAGTATTGGTTCAATACGACAGTCATTCGTTCGATAGGCGTGCCTCCGTGAGTAACCAGACGCGACTTAAGATGCGATTGTGGAAAAGTGAATCGCCTATTAGTTCTTTAACGATGAGCAGCAAGCAAAAGTCTAGCCTGAGCAGTGACATTTTTTGTGCGTCCTCATCACGAAATATGTTGCGAGAGCGCCTCTTCCATCCAGGAACTCTGTCGCGATTCGAATGATAAAACTGCCAAACGAATGCCGCCAGCAGCTTTCCGGGGTGACCTACTTTTCTCGGCATATTACGCCGCGTGTGCATCGCTCTTCTCCACAGAGCATGTTCTCTGCAGCCGCTCGAGAGCGATTGAAATTCCCCAACACGTCCCCTGAGCCACACAGGTCACACGACGGCAATACTAGCTGTTCAGTTTCTTCCTGTGCCTATATGACGCCACGTTGCCTTTTAAAACGGCATGTCAATTCCTGCGCTCTTTTTTTCTGAACATAAAGAATGTTTTATCTTTGGCCTTATATATCTGTATATGTGACCTTTGCCGACGTTTTGCAATGCCGATATCGCGATCAATGAAAGAAAACTGAGTACTGAGTTGTGTCATAAGATCCCCATACCACCTTGTGATACGTGGTTGCGTGTTCAAGTATGAGGGGACGGGGCATAATGATGTTCTACCATGACATAATGATATTGCGCCGATTCTGTTGAGCAATGCATATTCGATTGGAAAGCGTTTATTTCGGAGTACAAGTGTGCGCCATCACGCAGGATAATCAGCTTAAATGGGTTCAAGTATGAGAGGACTTCACAGTGTCATGTGCAAGTGTCAAGACCAGGTGAATTGGTCGTGAGGCAGCGCTGCTGTAAATTTGTTGTCTAGCTCACGCATCCCGTAAACTTTTCCTCCCGGTCCTAGATCCCATCGCCACGCCCCTCAATAGTGACGATGGTCGCAAACATACTGTTGCTGTTTTCTTCAATACGGGAAAAAGCTTGTGAGATTTTATTTCCTTTCAGACGACCAAACAAGTGAATATTTTCATGAGGTCATTTCTATGGCAGGCTCACCAACTGCATCGTTTGCTGATATATAATTGATCCGTAGATTTTACGGTATGAACCCAATTCTGGCAGCTACCAGGCGCGCCGCGTTGCAGTGCTTAGGATTAACTTCGACCACCTAGGGTTCTTTACGTTCACGAAAGGATAGTACGCAGGCGTTTTGCAATTTGCCTTCCGCAAAGACGACGCTTTTTGTGCATAATATTGGTCACTGCAAAAATGTCCACCTCTAGCAGCACATGTGATTCGCGGTCATTTGCGCAAATTTAAGAAACCGATCATGCAACAAACAAAAACGGGAGCAGTCAAAAATCTAGAAATATAACACAACTGATTAACATTGCATAAGAGTCTAATTAATGTTTGATTATATCAGTAAGATAGTGAAAGTCCCGGTACATTATGTTTGTACCTTACAAAGATCTCTATTAGAAAGATTTAAAAGGCAATGTGTACAATAAGAAAACTATATTTGCGACAGAACATTTAAATAAACTATTAAACAACTGAAGCCTGCCGTGAAATATTATTCAGTTTATTAATAATTACTTACAAAAGCAAACGTAGACAAAATCACTAATGCGCAAATAATCTACATACTACGATTATTGTTAAAACACGCAGGATAACAGTAACAAAAAGGACCAACTAGTCAAGAAATAAGGTTTTAATATGCACATTAAAAATAGCAAAATGTTTTACAAATATTTTCAGAAAACAACTCTATTAGGTTCGGAAAGAATCTTCGTGTAACAGTTATCATCACGATGATGAGGTGTGAAGCGCAAAGACACGAGGACAGAGCAGAGAAGTGGACGGAATGAGCGCTATCCTTGTGACCTTGTGTCACCTTGTGTGACCTTGTGTGACCTTGTGTGACCTTGTGTTCTGGGATACAGCGCAATGAAACAACTCCGAAGTGTCCTGCGAGACTGTAAAACAGGTGGCTGAGCTAAAGGAGCTGAATATGAGGCGGGGAGAACATTGGGCCCTGCAAATTTAAAATAAAAGAACAAAAGCACGTGCTGAAACGATATCAACAAGAAAACAAGGAAGACTTCAGCGAGGTAATTGTAACCTCGTTTCAAAAAACACGCATAAAGAAAACAAAGACGAATGGCGACGTGCGAATTTGCCTCTAAAGGAGCAAACCACTATAGGAGCATATGATAGGCAACAATGTCGTAGACGGAATATCCAATGAAAGAAGCCGAGAGAGAAAGCAGCCTCTTCCTGCGCTGTTCCTTATTCTGCTAAACACATAAAAGACCTTAGTGAAAGAAAAGAGGCTAATTGAAATTTGAATTTAAAAAAAGAAGCCTCTTCCTGCACCGTTGCTTATCCCGTCTGCATAGAAAAGACCTCGGTTGAACAAAGAGGCTTAATTAAATGTGAACTCGAAAGAGAGAAAAAAAAAGAAGGGCACAGCCCTGTTCAGGGCTGGGGTCTTTCTTTGTAATTATTGTTCCCAAGAGAGCGTCTACGGACTGGCCTTCATTTATCCTTCATTTTCTTTATCTTTCAATCGCACGTTTAAATCGACTTGCCAAATTTCATCCTCTTGCTCTGTTATAGCCGTATTATCTTGTCCAAATCATTTTTCGGCATATATCGCAGAATTTCAAGGAAGTCTTTATACTTTGTGATATTTTTGTGAGAGGAAAGGGGGCGGCTAGAACAAGTAATTTTATCTATTCGCTTGACCTACATGTTCTATGGCGCCACGGGGTCCGGATGAGCCTATACTTGGGTGCCCTCACTAGGGATGTTGTGGAGCTACAGCTTTAATTTTTTCACTTCAAGCGATTCCGAAAAGACGCCCCCTCAAATTTAATGAATGAGCAGTGGAACTTCATCAGGTCATATGGTCGAGATACACTTGTTTGTTAAAGGCGTACTCGAAGCTCTGCAGCCAAAGGTGTTTGGCGAAAATGTCCCTGCACGTTAACCTTTACCTTTGAATTGGGATTAGGTTGACGGAATTTTTCAGGTTTAAAAACAACAAAATAAATTACACTAATATAAAGTTGACAGTCATTGACTACATGTCCCGGGTTTTCTATGCCATTTTATTTCGCTGTTCTGCTATTCTGCTGTTCGCATGCCGGTCTTGACACACTAGTCGAAAAATAATGCGCAAATTGCTTTTAGTTCGATTTTCATTTCACGTCGGTAACACGTTTCGTCGCCCAGGCAGCAGAAATTACAATCAGGGCCCTCATTATCGTAATAGGTTGCCGTATGTTCAACTGCTAGACAATAGTGCCTGACTGACATTCTTTCAACTAAGCGAAAATTACTAGGAGCTGTGGGAGGAAACTCACGAAATCAACAGACGTTGGGCGGTTTTTATGACATGAATCCCTTCTGGGCTGCCCTGGTAACTTTTCTTTCGACATAGTCCTAAGCCGCGGTTCTTCGGCTGGTTTACGCACCGTAGTGTCTTTCAAACAGAGGTGCTGACGATACTCCACGACGACGCCTGCTCCGCATGTGTTAGAGCGGATGGTGTATTAATCAACTAAAAGACTAAGAAGTATAAAAGAGGAAAGATACTTACTACCTAGTTTTCAACAGAAACATTGAAACGCGCTAATAACTATGCCAGAACAAGCGTATCCCGAAAATAACATTCTGACGCACATGTCCTGGGATTCTCAGCAACTTATGTGTCTTTGCAAATGAATTCTGCGAAATTAAAAGTGAAATCTGCACTTTCCAGAAAGGCATTTCTGGACCAGAGGCGACGTGCTACCCAAGGAAGAAACAAGCGCCAGAAGTTCTTGTCAAGCGCTTGAGTAGCTGGGCCCACAAGCTGCAAACGCTTGCTTAGTGTGTACGTTATGCTGTTATCAGTAACCGCGAATTTTTCGTCAAGGATGTTGGACGTTACAGCAGCGATGGGGCGAGCGCAGTAGATGCATTTGAAGCCCGCATTGATGTAAGCGCTCCACGTTCGTAGCTGCTGCCCTGCTAACGCTAAGTATGAGAATAAACATAAAGAAAACACTGGTGGATCTCACAAAAAGGGCCTCCAATGTGGCTGGCTTCATGTTTTTTCGTGCCTATAAGTTTTCACCAGGTATGAGTTCAAATATAACAGGTAATTATCTTCCTAAGACCCCGTTTGCGAATCATTGTGACGTAAGAAAAGGATGATGATTTAGAATAATAAGAAGTTACGAGTTCTTTACGTTTCCTGCCACATTATTTTTCTTAGACTTGCACATTAAAAACTGGCAAATTATGTTTACTAGAAGCAAACTTGGTCAATGAAATTTTGTAAAAGCACATTTTTTCCTAGTTTCATCTATTACACCCTGTGAGAATATTTACAATGACGCTCTTATTGCTTTCCTCCGGTTAAAGTGAGCTGAATTACAACGAATTTTTAAGGATGCTATTTTTTACCACCTTGCTGTAAGAAACTAGCTTCAGGACGCTGATCTCGAGCAACCTACGATGTTTACAAACGGACTGGCGTCTTTACTGCGGAAATTGTAGCTCGCAGTATTATTCACGCTCCGCACATGTCACTTAATTTCAACAAAGTGTTCATCCGAGCTGGTTAAGCGATCGTGGTCAACTGATTTAAGAGAAAAAAGCTTAAATCTCAAAGATGAATTTAAGACCTCTCAAACAGCAAAGCTTGATGCACCAGGAGCCGCTGATGAACCAGGCAAGCCAGACACTCGAAAAGGTGCGAGCGGAAAATGGAGTTCGTTAACTGATTTTAGGGTATTACGTCGCCCTGTATGCTCATGAGCGTATAGCAACAATGTGTGTAGCCCTTCTTATCTGCTCTTAACCCCTTACTGACTAGCGCCGCGAATTCACGACATACCGTTTGCAGACCATGTGCTTATTTCTACATGAAGCTTGGATATAGAGTTTGGTGTTGATAATCAACCATTTGTTTATTAGAGTGCCCAGGAACAAGCTGTCGGTGTTGGTGCTGGCGCGATAATAAAAAAATAAGCCAAATTAAACAAAGACAAAACATATGTGGCGACTATAAACAGTCAGCATGAAAGTACACATATCAACCATAACAGGAGAAGAAGAAGAATACAAAACATTATCCGGAAAGGCTCGTCGGTGGAAGCAATGTGGGTAGCTTCGGACTTCTTTCTTCGAGTCCTGGGCTCCCACGGACACAGCCACTGCATATGGCCGGTCTATAAGGTCCAGCTCGTCCTCCAGTACCAACCTGGTCAAGCCGCCTCCAACTGCTTCAATGTGAGAGTTCGGTGCGGAAGCACTTCCGGCTTACTTTGAAACCATATTAATAATTTAAAATTCATTAGAGGAGTGCTGCCATACTCCAGTGAGCATGCAGTTGACTGAACATTAGTCGCAAGTTTTCTTCTTCCGCCGGCATGCCACGAATGTCAAGTTTAACGTTTCTATATTGTTCCGTATCATTTTCCTCTTGTTTAATTTGTTTCTGCTGTTCTGCTTGAGCCTTTGCGGTATTCTTGAGATCCTGCAGCTTTGCCTCAAAAACAGACTCTGCCTCGCGGGCTGCTTTGAGCTCAACGAGTACCTCACTGCACTGCTTCGTACGTGTTCCTTCGACAGAAAAGACACCCACGCTTGAACCACGTGGAAGGTCTTGCACCACCAAGCATGTTCTGTCTTCAGAGACAGCAAGAAATCTGCATTGGTATAAAGGGCTAACAGTTACAGGATGTTCTTTCGCACTTCTCTAATTTCTTCGATAAGTGTCTAAAGTGTTTTGTAACTATCGGATGCTTTCTGAAAAGAATAAGAGCCACCCACTCTTTACCTCTTCGGTAGGGCTTACAATTTCTCTCATTCCGTTGAGGCAGGCCCACGGCATTGAAAGTGTCAGGCGCAGCACCAGAACACAACTGCCTTAGTTGAGAAGACTGTTTACAATCCGAGCAACTCATGTACCGGCTATCATCCGGATTCCTTCTGGCTAAGCATGCAAAAGCGTTCAAATTTAGTTTGAAAAAAGAAACTGGAAACACACTACAGCAATCGGAAGGCAAAAGCTAACAGGATATCTGTGGAAAGGCAAAAAAAAAAGTCTGGATTACCTGCCGAAAATTGCCTTCGGCAATAGTGAGAGGGAATGGCCGCGACTGCAGAGCAATGCAGAAATACTGGCTGCTATTATCTTTTCTCGTCGAGGTGCGAAGATTCCAGGTCGAACGACTTAATAATAATCAATCAATAAATCTGCCAAGCTTCATTTAACCTCCACAGAAATTACTCTGTGGCCTTGGTGCTGAAGAAAACATAAGGAAATAACAATACAAACAGCAATTCTACGTAAAGAGATAACAGCTAATAGAACGATGAAAAACACAAAGAGAATATAATATTATTAAAATAACGATTACAATAAAAATAATCGTTTGTTCTACTACTCAGATTCCGCACTGCTTACAATGTTAACAACTTCACATAATAACTTGTTAAATATTTTAGGTACATAACAAGGTCTTCACCCTTTTTTCATAATTGATGTATAATTTGGGGGCACTAAAATGTTTCGTTTTTGTTTAAATTTTGAGTACCAAACTCTTCCGGTCGAAATGTTAAGCTTCACTGTGAGCAAGCTTTGTGAACAAAAAGAGGAAGCCGAATAAAAGATTTTCTGCCAACGTCCGAGAATTCCTCGTCTCGATTTTCTCACAAAGATTGTGAGGATAAAAGAAAGACGTATGTTTGATGAAAACAATGTATCCAGCAGCGAAAACTGCAACACAGCACCGCGCTGTGCTGTGTTGTGTACTTCTTGTGTTCCTGTTTTCGTTGCTGGTTACATTATGTTTGATCCGCACCAACTAGGCGACAAGATTACAGTGTTGGATAAAAATTTGTTTTAACGATACTCATGATACATTAGCGTTGCGGGAGAGGCTATTTTTTCTTTTTCATTTAAATGCCTCAAACTATTTTTTGCCACTGGGCCTTCGAGTTGGTAAGACGCATTTGATCTGCTCATCCACGCAGCTCGGACTAGCTGCCCAAAATTTACCAAATGCAAACGGTTCCTGATAGGCGACATTCTGATCTCTGAAATTTTAACGCCGGTAACAAAATATTAATATTAAATTTAGAATGCGGGATTATCGCAGGCTTCATATGGAGGTAATGATTTTTTCCTTTGATTTCTTCATAAACTCGGCATTAAAGTGTTGAAAGAACAGGTGACCACTTGTCGTAGCTGGTACGCTCTGAAATAAAAAGTTTGATTTTAGCGAGAAAAAAATTCCCTATTACGCTTCTTTCCGCCAAACTAAGGAAGGAAGGTACACATTGATTACGTCGCCTTCACATTTGTAAACGTGTACGCTGCGAAAGCGGCGTCTTCGCCGCATTGTAAACCATGCAGCCTAGAAGACAAGTATGAAGCTATGCCGTCACGTGCGGCGTAATAAATGCGAGTTCCTAGTTTCTTTCGAGGCAGAATTCAACGGCGGCGATGCCCGACAGGTCATTAGTTCGCTCGCTTGAGGGCGTAAAGAAAAGTTAATCGAGATTGCTGCCTCCATAGAATCCAAGGATTCACTCTCCGAGGAGCGTGCATTGTCCACGTGCATGATTAATTTCCTGCGACTCCCGTACACTGCGAGATCCACGACGCGCCTTTATGTAGACGTCGTGAAACTTGAAGGCTGACGTGCTCTCCTGTCTTAAAGGTTTCCTCGAAAGGATACAAAGCACGCCCTGTCATTCCGAACAGGCGACCTTGCGTTCTAAGATAGAATGCGGCTTCTTAGATTCTGTTGTTCTCGAGATTACAAAGCACGAGCTGTCCCGATGACGGTTATGAAAGGAAAGCGGTGAAGCCTTACAGAGGGGGAGAGAAGGAAGAAGGGCAAGGGGAAAGCGGGCAGAGAAGAAAGGAGTGAATGGCTTGGCCAAGTCGGGAAGAAGGATGAAAGAATGCAGGCTGGCTCTATACGACAGTGCAAGCAGTGCAAACCGAAACGCAGTGCTCAGGACCTGCGCCTCCAAGTCTACGTCGTCGAATCGAGTGCGTCGCTTCCCTTCCCGCTGCCCTTGCTATGAAGCCCATGCCCTCTCTCACAACATCGTCGTCCTTTCCAGATTAGAAGCCTTGTGCCGTTTGTTGAGTGTCAGCTTGTCTCTAAATTGAAAGTGTGTCGTGAAGATGAGCCCCTGGAAATGTTTTCAGAGTTTCGCCTTCTTTTTGCACGTGCATCTGGTCTTAGAAGGAATAAGGCAGTCGCCATCTAATGTTGCCAGTACCCCAGCAACTAGCTTAATATTCCACTGATTTTTTTCAGTGCTGGCCTCTTTGCAATATCTCAGATGTCCGCTAGAACACACAACGTACAAGTTTGTTTTTAACTGGACTGAAAAACCTTTCTCTTTTATTCCCTATATTTGAGGATAGTGTGACTCTCCCAGTACCACCCAAGTTGATCTAAATTAGGTAGGTATTTTATAGTATTGCTGAACAATTAAAGTATGAAATTTTTCTGCTTTTAGAGACACACTTCACACTGCTCTTTAAGCGGCTGAATTCTTATTTCTTCCTAGGTGGGCGCAAAGAAATGGTAAAATGCGGCACTCTGAAAAGGAATTCCATTGGCCACCTAAGAGCTGTAATCAAGGACCTCAGCGCAGAGGTTGTATCTGAAGAAAAAAACATTCATTATGCGGTTAAAATTGGCTCCCATTAAAGTCTTTGGAAAAGTTTCTTTTTTTTGTTTTGGTCGTTGTAGCTTCGTCCAATCTCAAACGCTCTCTTCGAATGCAACGCTGTCCGTCGAACTTAGCTTTCTCCTAATATGTTTAGACTGCTGCAAGCTACCTGCAAGTGACACCGCTCACAGGCGGCCTCAGCATAACTCATTGATAATTGGCTTTTCCTAATGGTTTATATGTATGTAGCAGCTGGATCGGGGATGGTTGCACCAAGCAATGAAAAGGTGCTTCCAGCCTACTATTTGCAGCATATAGACGGCATACACTGCCTGGATATATTGATTTTGCGCAGTAAATTATTTTCATAGAGGTTACGAAGAGCACATCGCACATTTCGTTATTATTTTTTGTCATCTGTTCTTGATCTGCAGTTAACTCCTTTAACTCCCGATGCATCCCAGAGCTGTCGCTTCTTTTCGCTCTCACAACGGGCTGATGTCGAATGCAGATTTGTGTACCCGGCAATAGCAGTAGGGCGCACTTCTCTCTCTCTCTAGCTCTCGCTCTCTCTACATATCAAGTGTTATACATCATGGCCGTTTACATAATTTATAATATGCTCCGTTGTTCGCAAAGCAGGAACATCTTAGTGGCACCAGTTCATTGAATGATTATTAAGCAGAAGCGTTGCTCTGGTAATCCATCTTGCTTCATGCAAAAGAGAGGCTGAGCAATCATGTGGGCATATGACGCTCAGTAATGTGCCGTTATATCCTGACTCTCATACTGCCAGTTAGGCAAAACTTCCAAGGCGACATTCACTGGAAGCGATTGGCAAGCTATGAGTCGAAAGTTGGTTTCTACGCTTTCACGTCACATGTGCGCTAGGAAGGTGAAAAAGAGGCGGTTTTTGACAAGCATTGGTTTCATGGAACACACTAAACTGCACTGTAAAAGTTTTTTTTTTATTAAGGCCCTAAAAAGTATTTACCAAGTATAATTCGGTTCTTCCCAAAAAAGAGAAAAGTTTTCAGTGCGTCACAGCGTTAATGAACTTGTTTTTGTGTGGTGTTGTCCGGATTGCTTCCTTTTTCTCTTGCTGTTTTTAAACGTAACGTCTTTCTAGGAGAAATCAGCCTATTGTATGTCCTTTTTGCAAAGAATTGTTCTCGGACCGCACACATCCATGTCCTGTGCTACGGCGAAGACATTGAGATGGACTGCTATGAATTAGCTGGCATTATTATATGCAATAAACATTTCAATAATATTATCTTTCTTATGGCTATTTCAGCCTTCTTTATAGAGAAAATGTTTCTTGAAGCAGGCCCAGCGGACGAATATCGTATGATGGTTTTCCTGGCCACCTCACTGGCACGGCGAGCATAGCATTTTGCGGCCAAAAGCAATTTCGTGAGTTATATCTGGGTGAATGTGTCATCACTTCGATGGAAGAAAAAATTGGTGCGTCCTGAATGGTTGTATACCCTGAGCTCATTATAAAAATAGAAGCACGCCCATGTGAGGTGATTCTTTAATTTTTGCAATTCCAAATGTTCAAAATACATACAGTCCTCCTCTCTGGCATAGTTCAAAACCCGGATGCAGCCAAAAGAATAAAATCATTTAACAGTTTATTTCGCGCAGTTCGAATGATACTGTACCATGTTCTTTTATTCTTTAATAGAGAAGATGCTTCGGGAGCGTTGGCGAACTTAGGATAAGCCTACGCAACGCATCATGATGTCACACACTGACCCGGCTGGCAAAACGTTTTTGAAGAAATGATTGAGCTGGTGGATGGTGCACGAATAATCGCGGATTTCCTGTTAGTTGAAAGTAAATCTTCTCATACCTCAACCGTAGTTATCCTGATGCAAGCAATAAAATATTAGCTCAAGAGCTCACTTAAATGTCAAATTGGTAAATGAGATCTAAATCGTTGTGACCGTAAGGCCATTTAGCAATAGCCACGGCAGGTCACCGCTGTGCATGTCAAGGTATAGAGGAAACATAGACTGTGGCCGTAGAAAGAGAGCTGGAAAGACAGCATTGCCTAGGAAAGGCACACTAGCGACCGAATGGACCAAAACCCTCTCGAGGACATCTAAAGATAGGATTATATTTGCTCTGGGAAGTCCAAGCCGGTTTCGAGAATATATGAGTGCTTGCGTTTCTACACGGCTTCTCTTGAAAGTGCAAGCTGTTTCTTGAACAAAAAAGTTTGCTGTAGTCACCAGAGCTACAATAAGGGCTGGCCAGCACAGCAGACCAGTCCCGCCCTTGTCTGATAAGGCGGATAGAAGTTAAAGTAGGAAGGACGTTGTCTTTGAGAATTTAACAATGACCCGCACCACCGCAACGAAAACATCCATCGCTTCTCGGCAAAACAGGTCGAACTACTACCGAAGAAGAGTTCCTGAGAGTAAAACAAAAATGCAAGTCAGCATCCCAAAGGTTAGTAGTGCCACGTCTAGAACGCGGCAAACTTTCGTCTCTTCTCATACAATGCACGCCCCAGGACGAAGTTGTTACCAACGTTACTGTGTAGATTGATTCATCGCTTGCTTTTCAAAAAGGCATGAATCAAAGGTTGTCCACAAAATCGCTCATGTTTGCGAACTCCATTTCTTGTAGCAGTCGAAATAATTTTTCGATACTTGACAAAGAAATAACGCTTTGAGCACATGGGCAAGGTTAATACACGGGACTATAAAAGGTGGAGTTTAGTTTCCAGATCTCGGCAAGCTGTGAAAAGCGGAGAGAAGTGTAAATAAAAGGCATAGACTCTTAGTCCCCGAAGCACCAACTGGGCTCAGTTTTAAACCGGAAAATAGGACAGAATCTCTTGTGTTTCTACTGGCAGCTTCTTAATGTCGTGAAGACCGGGCTGGCCAGCACGCGTGAGGATTATTGGGTACGCAGCGATGAGCAAACTGGGTTGCAAGAGCACCCGTCAACACAACGTATGCTTCTCGGACACTCCTTTCTTTGCTCGATGGCCCCGCGGATAAATTGGGCGCTGATTACGCCACACTTGCCGCTCTTTCAATACATCTTATCTCTTCTGATTTATGACAGAAGGAACATTTGAACTCCACACGTAATTACATGAACCGGACAATTTTGCATTTAAAGAGGGCTGCATAATCAGTTCCTCAACACACCCACACCTGCGTACTTAGTTTCTGCAACGCTCAGGATTGAAATAGCCTTTGAATACGTACGCTAAAAAATACTGCTATACACGAAATTCGAGTTTTTTAAATTGATGCCGGTGGCTAATAACTGCTGGACAGAACTGCAAGCACTGCTTTTTTTTCTGCTTGTGACATGAATACAAAGTCAGTAAATTACTTAAACCCTCGTCCAAACTTTCTTTTCAGCGTTAAAACTGGCACGCATTCACGCTGAATAACAGCGCATCTCACGTTTATGGCCCATGAAAGCGAAGCAAAGGCTGTGGATTAAAAATTCTACGCAGTAGATTGCGAGAAATTTACAGTTGATGGCACACAGATACAATGTTTCAAGCGCAAGTACTAAGCCTTTTTTGTGGCGCTAAATTTAGACCATTAATATTTTTCAGCATTAGTGCGTTAAACCTGAACACTATACATACCGAACCTTTATATTCAAGCGTTTCGTTTAATCTTGTTTTCAAGTTCTTACTTTTCATGTCTGTCATAAATTAACTTAAACAAACTGAACTTTCCTAGTTTCCCAATAGTGAATCTCATATTTTGCAATATATAAATATGCCTATTTATTGATTACTCAGAATTCTTACAAACAATTAAAATCTGCGAAGGCAGAGATATCGATATCAGCAAATGGTTTTGCAGTGCCTCTGATTACTTATTGGCATTTTTAAACATGTATTCAAGTTTGTTGTGCATATACTGCATGTTTCAAAGGTCACCGTTTAAACTCTCTAATTATCTAAATGAAATCAAAGTTTACGATGAATGCAATAGATGTAAACGAGAACATATTAAGCGATTACAACTGAAAACTAAAGCATAAAATCACTCGACTCTGCTCCTAAATGCGCCGCAAGATTTACTGCGAATATTCTCCGTTAATTCAACCACAGTAATCCCCAGGTACGAGAAAAAGCTAATTTCCGTCCATAAGGTAAAATAACTATGCTGCTTTTCTTAACTAAACCTCAACTCAAAAGTGATCTCATCTCTTGCTTCATGTGCGTTTTTTTTTTTCAGTCGTGAACATAACAGGATAAAAACACGCTTTCCGCCAACGTCACCCAACACTCCAATATGCCTCACTTTATATCGGCCATACGAAAAACCATCCATCAAACGTAGCAACCCACAGCAGCCCCGTAAGTGAAATATTTACAGCCTTATTAATAAATCAATAAGGATGTAAAACCTTTCTTGACGTAGATATTTCAGTACTCGTGCTGAGACTGAAACAATTTTAAACGTTGAGTTTCAAACAGGCGGATTTAAATTTCTTTTTCTCGCGCTCGTTCTGTTTAAAATTCTTTGTTTTCATTCCTGCCACCTAGCATTCTTTATACCATCTTTTGCTGGAAGGCCTCAGCATTGAACGCAGACGCGCTGGTTGTGGTGGCCTAAAATTAGGTCTCGGAAAAATCTCCCCAAACAACGCGGCACCCATCAATATGCGCCTGTGTAAAGGGCGCGTGAACCAGAATTGGGTGCCTCGAAGAGAAGTTGTCACTATCCTCTGCCATAGCTGTCACTGCTGTTTTGAAGTAAAGCCTGCTCATTACAGAGATAACGACATGCTACGCTCCCCAATCTTGCTGACATCACGTGCAGTTCCAACGCAACGCACTATGGCAACAACTCTTAAACCGAAAAGCTTCACGAAGGCCTTATTTTCAGATAATAACTCTAAACCACAGCCATCCGCTGGATGCAGAACATCAGTGTGCATGTCCTCACTTAAGTTGTCTCTTTTACGAGAGGTTTGACACCACCGTTATGTCAAACTTCAGCGTTCAATGCGGCGCAAGTTCGCACGAAATTGCATGTTTCTTAAGGCTTCAACCACTGTGCCTTATCCACAGAAAGCACTCTAAATGTTTTTCTTTTGTTTTATCTATAATGATAGAACCGAACACTTGAGGCCTGATGCGACCCGTTACAAAGCACTATACGTCCGTTATAAATTATTGCGTCCCAAACCGAAACTGACAAGTATCGCGCGGACGACAAAGGCTAAAAAAAAAAAGAAAAGTTGAGTAGAACAAATCACGTCGCCAAAGGAACCACGTTATTACTTGCAATGCGGGAATTTTTTGGTGGTTCCAAGGCTCAGCAGTAAAAAGCTCGCTGTTGGAGCCTGTGATATAGCACTTGTTCAAGGTTCCTTGCTGTGTTCCATGGGAAACGAAAAAAAAATAAATCCTGAGTACAACAAACGAACTGTCTTAAATTGTAGTGAATGTCTAAATACAAGCAGATCAAATAAATCAAAATTGAACAGAAATAACCCTAAGTGCTTCCAGTCTGTTCAAAATCATTTCTTTTCAGTTTGGCTTTATTTTCGCGGTCGTCTACATCAAATGTGTTCGCTTATAGTAGTCGGGAAAAATAAACAACTTTTTTTGGGTCCCTGAAGTTGTGTGTTAGCATTTCATGCTTTGCACTAAATCCGATTCCTTGGCGTAAATCGGTGCGGTACCTTGGCCTGGACATCGACTGGCGCCTTTCCTTCCGCCCCGCGGCGACCAAGGCCTGTCTGCAGATGAAGAGGATCACCGCCGCCGTGCACAAGCTCACCGCTCGAGGCCAGGGCATCTCCCAGCAAGCCGCGCTGCGTCTATACAATGCCGCAGCTTTGGGGGCGGTGCTCTATGCGCTGCCGCTCGTCACGGTGCGCAAGCCGTGCTGGAAGAAGCTCGAGCTTCAGCACCGCAAGTCCCTGCGCGTGTGCCTAGGCCTGCCCAAAAACTCGCAGTGCGCCGCAACGCTGGCCGAGGCAGGAGCGTGGCCCCTTGAGCTCCAAGCAACGCGCAGGGTACTGAATCACATCGACCGGCTTCACCGAGCACCGGACGGCGGCTCGCTTCTGCAGCGTATGCGCTCGCACCCGCGCTCACGAATGGGCGCGGCGCTGCTTGAGTATGAGCAATTGACCCAAGGCCCACCCCCCTACGGCTCCTGCACGCCCTGGCCTGCTGCCTCGGAGGTACAGCGAGAGATCGTCGGCATCGCGGGAAAGCGGAGCACACCCCTCTGCGCTGTGCAGCAGCTGGCCAGAGCCGTCATACACGAGGAGCTCCAGGACCATCTCCTCGTGTACACCGACGGCTCAGTGGCCCGCGACAGCTGCTCCCTTGCTGCGGCGGCCACCATCCCCGCCCTGCGACTGCACAGCCAGCAACACGCAGCCTTCCTGGGCTCCTCCACCACGGCGGAGTTGATGGGTATCCGGCTCGGGCTGGACCTGCTGCTCACCCTCGGCCCTCCGCCGCCCAGGAGTGCTCTGCTGTGCGACTCCCGCGCCGCCCTCAGCCGCCTGCAATCTAATGGCCGCGGTACCCCACTAGTGCGGGAAATTCGCTCGCGCATCGAGCGCCTCGCGCAGAGAGGTTGTGCCGTGCGTGCACAGTGGGTGCCCGGTCACTGCGGCATCGCCGGCAACGAAGAAGCTGACGACCTCGCGACCGCTGCACACCAACTACCTGCCAGCGATCTGCCCCTTCGCTGGAGGACGTGCGTGCGGCCATTCACGACCATCTCCGAAAGCAGCACCCCGACCCACGCCTCGCGGGAGGTGAGCGCATCGACAGTGTCACCGGCTGTCGCGCACTTACACGGTCACAACGTGCAATGATCCTCCGCGCGCGCATTGGCTGCGTGTGGCCCGGGGAACGACGGGTGCGTCACGGAATCGCGACGAGTGATGTGTGTGACGGATGCGGTGCAGTGGAAACACTAGAACATCTGCTCCTTCGCTGCTCCGCGTTCGCCGATGCTCGTCGCGATATGCTCGTGGCCTATAGGGCGCAGGGCATGCTACCAGACTCCATCAAGACGCTATTGTGGCCGCAGGGCAGTGCGCGCACTCGTGAGCGAACATTGGTGAGCCTCTGTGCATTCCTCGAACACACGGGCTTGACGTCCCGTCTGTTCTCCGTCAGGTAGTTACACGCAGTGACCGAACGCTCCGCGAGTTCTACTTTGAACGATTAATAACTGGACGCCCCACTCCAGTTGTAACCTACACAGTGCTGTGCGCGTGTGTGATTTAATTCCTCTGAAATGAACTAATCACGCGCACAACCTGGACACATTTCTTATTGTGTAAATAGTTTGTACATATTACTTCTCCCCCTGTCCTCTATTCCTGTCCCCTCACCTCTTTCATTTCATTTCTCCATTTTGCCTGCTGTCCTTTATTTCCGCTGCCCCAGCTCAGGTGCTTCAGTATCGATGGCAGATGCCGGGGCTAGCAAAAATCTTTTCCTTCCTTTTTACTATTATTTTTAATAAAACCACTACCACCACCACCACCTAAATAAATACACTTCCTTTCTTTCTTTCCTTCTTTCTTTCTTTATTTCTCTCCTTTTCTTCTTCTTTCTTTCTTTCTTCCTTTCTTTCTTTCTTTCTTTCATCCTTCCTTGCTTCTTTCTTTCTTCCTTTCTTTCTTTCTTTCTTTCATCCTTCCTTGCTTCCTTCTTTCTTCCTTTCTTTCCTCCTTCCTTAATTTCTTTCTTCCTTTCTTCCTTTCTTTCTTTCTTTCATCCTTCCTTGCTTCCTTCTTTCTTTCTTCCTTTCTTTCCTCCTTCCTTAATTTCTTCCTTCCTTTCCTCTCTCTCTCTCTTTCTTTCTTCCTTCCTTTCTTTCTTCCTTTCTTTCTTTCTTTCTTTCTTCCTTCCATCCTTCCTTCCTTTCTTTCTTCTTTTCTTTCTTCTTTTCCCCTTTTCTTTCTTTCTTCCTTCCTTCCATCTTTCCTTCTTTTCTTTCTTTATGTCTTTCTTTCTTCCTTTCTACCTTTCTTTCTTCCTTTCTTTCTTTCTTCCTTTTTTTCTTTTTTTCTTTCTTCCTTTCTTCCTTCCATCATTCCTTCCTTTCCTTCTTTCTTTCTTCCTTTCTTTCTTTCTTTCCTCTTTTCTTTCTTTCTTCCTTCCTTCCATCCTTCGTTCCTTTCTTTCTGTTTCTCTTTCTTCCATTCTTTCTTTTCTTTCTTTCTTTCTCCCTTCTTTCTTCCTTCGTTCCTTCCTTTCTATCCTTCTTCGTGACTAAATAAAACCAAAAGCACTACCCCGGAGTTTCTTCGATCTAGATGGCGACGCCGTCTTTTGTAGCAGGCACGTCCGAGGCTTCCTGCTGATGAACGAGAGTATTATTCAGGTAGGGAAGAAAATGGCCGCTGTCGGGAATTTTCGATGCGGGTTCAAAGAGCCTTCCCTCCTAGGCTCTAGCTTTGTGTACTAATAGGTGCGCTTTAGCGATGTTGCGTTCAAACGAAAGCTTCGGTCACAGCTTTTACGGATATTTTTTTGTTTATCTTTCAGTCTCGGACGGTGGTTCGGCCTGATGAAGGTCGACCAACCGATTCCTCGAGATCCCCTTGCCCATGACCAACTCAAACTACTACTAAGAAAGAAGGTGTGTGTGTGTGGCAAATGAGCACATGGACAAGGAGCAACCGTTCTCTAAGAATAAAAACTGGGCGAAGAACACTTGTCATGCAATAAAATTATGCGCAGCAGCTTGGCAGTAGGCTTCAAGATGAAGATATAAAAAAGGTATATCGCGCAAACCTAATGGTGAGAAAAGTGTTAAAATTTACTGGTTTAAATATGCTATAAAATGATAAATTGGCATGGCGATTTTTTTTTCACTTTTTAAGTTCTTTGCTGGCCCAGGCTTAATAAAATTCTGCCAACAGACTCAACTGTTTTCAGACACGTTAAAGAATGTGTACGTCTTCGCCGCCTTGCTACGTCACATAACTGCATTACACAGCATGCACGCATGTCCATTCAGATTGGCAGTACCAAACGAACAATCATCCCCTAAGTGCTTATATCACGTCTTCTAGAATACGCGACAAATGTGCGGTCTAAAATAAGCGATTCATTGTTGAAGCCTTTTCTCGTGCATTCCACGGGTTCCAGCCAAAAGTAGCTAAGCTTTAACAAAAATAGGGGTGTCCTCGCCCAGCGACATCAAAGGCTGTTGAGGGTCGTGTGGCCTAGTCTGCGGTAGTTTTTGCGTTGTCCAAACCTATTTAGCTAATAAAAACTAATTAATTAAGTTGCTTCTTATTGTATACAGATATAAAGTCTTAATTCAGAGGTAGCAGATCGTCTTGAGAATCAACTAGCTGAAATATTTCCACCAAGGTAGCATTTACGCAGCTTTATTAATACCGGCCTTAAATTAAAGCTACGCGTAGCAAGTGAAAGTGAAATTTGCTGGAATATATCTCTCGCCCTGCGCGCCTGCAAAGCACTATCAGGGACAGCATTCCAGAGGAAGACAAGAGAGAAATTAGTCTAATGATAGGAAGAACAAAGATGTCGACCAGAAAAATGGGCATCTGGCCTGCTACTCTGTACTGGGGAAGGAGAATAGGAGAAGAAAGAGGGTCGTGATGGGCGTTGATGTGGTGAGAATAGAGATGAGAGTATGTGCACGCACATTTGATGGCATCACAGGCGCGTGTCGCTCAAAAACGGGAAAGCACCCGCATTTCCTGGACTGCTTGCCAACTCTGCGGCCAAGCGGCTAGCAGCAAGTCCTCGGACAAGGAAAAACGATTTTTGTTCTCTGAGACCTGTCATGGGACGTTGAAGCAACACTGCTGTCATGTGAAGGCTTTTTGTATTCTGTTTGCTTTCTCTTGACGAAAGGAAAAAAAGATACTTTACGTAAACGATAGCTTGGGGCAGACATTTTGGTCGCCTGTTTTTCAAGGCGATCGACAACTATCACATTAACACTTTATTCTTGGCACTTATATTCATAATCATAACAATGCCTGCTAAGTCTTTACTAAGTAATTAAATTATCAGGATGAAAAAAAAACTGCTGACTTGACACTATGACATGCAAAAGCACTCAGTTGATTTCACTCGCCGAGGACGCTTCGTTTTTTTTTTTCAAAGCTTGATTAGCTATAGCTGAAACAGTTCGTATAATTCACTAATTTTGTTCATTTTGCAAATGATTTTTGCATCAAAATAAAAGCGGCAGACCATATTGTGATTCGAAGAATAATGACCGTTCAAAGAAAGGCCGTGTGGTCTAGGAGGCGTTTCTATCGCGGTACGTGTCTTCATTTACTACCCCAAAGTACGCCATCTTTCTTTTCAGCACTACATAGAAATACACAGAGGAGCACCGAAGGCATTGACCTTCTCTGGTCTATGTGTCTAAACCCCGGGAATTTGGAGAACTCGAGCCGAAACATTAATAGCAAGCCCCTTTGTTCTCGTACAATGGAAGCTTCTGCTTTCAAAACCACCTCAGGTACCACGACCTCCATTCCCCACGACACGTGCGGAATATTGAGCCCCTGCGTACGAAACAAAAGGTGGCGAAATCGTAGCGGTACTGTCTGTGCATCAGGCAGCGAGCGTTGTTGTTGAAACAGGCCGCACAAGAAGTGTCGATCAGTTTCGTATATATGAACGTCTCAAAATAAATGATAAAATAACGTTGTCGTGAACTCCAAGTAGAAATGATACGACCGCTACATTATCACCATTGCCCACGCCCACGCTCCAACTTCTCTGCTTGCATCATCGTTCGGTCAGAGCGTCATTCTGTTCAAGATGCGAAAGCCGACCACACGGTGCATGGCAGCCTTTTGATCCGCGCAGCTGTATTCCCCGATATATCCCTAAAAGAAAGTGCTACTTCACCGCAGCATTTCAGGTCATATACGACACTGATCTCTGGCCCTCTGCTCTCTGGACATTCTTCCTTCGAAGCCAAGGGTCAGTTTCTGGGGGGCTTGTATTGTGTTCCTTTCGAGAACCGCAGTAACACTTTGTCGTTCTTGCGAAATAGTATCTTTGGGCGCAGGCGGGCTTGCAGCAGAGACACAACCCATGCCTGCGACGATCAGTGAGAAGGCTTCTTGGGTCAGGCAATTTTTCTTGCGCGGAATTGGAGGCAGGAAGACGAAAAATGAAAAATTGATAATATAACCAAACGATTATAGAGGAATGCGGTTAATGTGTAGAGATAAAAACCTCGGCTCCTGCAAGGAGTAACAGGCAGACGGGAGTGCCATAACAACAACAAGTCGTATATTGCCGGATTTACGGAACACGCCGCAAAGAACGCGCCTCCCCAGCATGCCTTGTTGTGTACTGCGTCTGTTGTGTATCCTTCTCGCCAATGTTTGTGTGTGAGCAGCACCCTTTGTTGATAATGATTGACTGAATCGCCCAACAACGCACTCTCTTAACTTGAGCGTGCTCTAAGATATGCAGGGAGTTCAAAACTAGGTCGTCAGAAACTTTAAAAGAAAAGCAATGCGCAGAACATTTCAGCCGCTCTTGAACGCAGGTTAAACGATCTGGGGGACATAAACTGGTATGCTTCTCATCGTGTTTAATCTCTTAAATAACTAAACATTCAATTATGTAGTTCTTTGGTGTGGTATGGTATGGTATGGTATGGCAGTAAAGTAAGGTATGGTGGGTGTGGTGTGCCTTAATGTGGTGTGGTGTGGTGTGGTGTGGTGTGGTGTGGTGTGGTGTGGTGTGGTGTGGTATGGTATGGTATGGTGTGGTGTGGTGTGGTGTGGGGTGGAGATGTCCCTCTGGCTATGACAGACGACGTAGTAGAGAGCCGAGATATAGAGAGCCGAGACGTAGTAGAGAACCGAGAACATACACTGACACTTACAGCACACGAACATATTTTCATTTCGACTCTAGCGAAGTGAGGCCGCAGTCGGAACTCAACTCCGCGCCTTTGGGCTCTGCAGCCGAACGTCATTGCAACTAAGCCACCGCAGCTGCTTTATTAAACAAGTTAGTCCCTAAAAGTCTCGTGCACGTCTATAAGAGAATCCTAATGGTGGTGATATTGCTAGAATTTTTCCTCAGATATTTGCCTTCAATCTTTTTTTAACTTAAGCCTCAACAAATCACACGTGCAAGGCGATAATTATTGATTCAGACTCCCAGCTGGTGTGATGACGCATTCATTGCACACGGCATTTCTTCTACCAGCGGCTTAGAGCAAGACGGTGAAAGAACCTGTTGTCCTTTCCCTTTCGCTAACGTTCTCGTAGAAGTACTATGCCGGGTGTTTCAACTGACATGCTGCGAAATTTTAAAAATAGGCTTTTTGAGATAGAAGACCGCTTTTATCGGCGCAGTATGGTCAGAGATGAAGCGCATCAGAATAGAGCTAAGACGTCCTAACTAGTAGGCTGGTTAACTAATATTTAATTGCTAACCTTTTATTAGTGTTAGTCTTATTCATTGAGAAGCGTGTAGTCCTATGGTGACTGTGTTTTCGAAATTATGAGAACTGATACGGATATTACTAAGGTGGGCAGCACACCTCTCAATAAATACGGAAACAATTGTTGTCAAAAAGTCTTCAACTCTGTTTTAACTAACAAGCCTAGTTAGCACGCCTTAGCTGTATTCTGATGCGCTGCACCGCTGACAATGCTATGCCAAAAAAGCGCTCTTCTAACTCAAGAGGCCTATTTTTGAAAATTGCAGAACAAAAACTGCATCATAGCGTGAGCAGTTCTGCGCCCATCGCCACCGCCTCGCATGCGTAAGTACGCGGGTTGAGCTTGAATTTCAAAGGCAGTTATCTCATCATACGGAGATAAGTCGATAATTCTTCGAATGCGAATAACCCGTGAGTACTGCTGCCTCTAACTTTCCAGCATAAGTATACTCTGTAACTGGTGTTACTAAGAGTAGTCATTTAAACTAGCTAACTTACTTTGATGCATAATTATCTTTAAAATAAGTACCAGCATGTTTTCTCTAACTAATTATCACCATCACTAAGGGCAATCAGTGGTGTCCCACAGGCATGTATACTTGGAACAATATTATTTAATCTTTATATAAATGACCGGTCTGATGTACCTACCCCTTCCTTTTAATTATGTTATCTGATGTTTTTAATCTCTCTTGCATCCACATCACTTGCAAATTTAAAATGCATAGTAAATAAGTACCTTATTGCATTATAATCTATTGCTCCATACGAGTAGCCGCAAATAATTATAGATAAATTAAATACTATATTTTCATCACTCAGTGAGCCTCATAAAATCCACAACAACCATATTTAATAATATTAGAATAAAAGAAGTGGTTACTCAGAACTTACCCAACACTCGCTGTTCCCTGAAGCTTCCCGCACGTCGCAAGAAAATCAACTATTCGTACGTAGCCTTCAGCGTGAATGCTTTCCTTTGTTTCATCCTCGACCTCTCCACGCATAGAGCAGTATGGTGACGCGAACTCTCGGTAACAGCGACTGCAGTCAGCGCACTTTTCTACACCGTAATATAACATGACAGGCAGCGTCTCCCCCTTGAACACGCGTAGCCTCACGACCCGAGGTATTAAAAGTACGCGCGGTGTTTTAACTCGGCCTGACAGTCACGGAGAGAAAGTCATGACAGCATAGAAACACGAGCTTATAAAGTGGCCTGGGCTGAAAAGCGAGCACCCGCCAGCACCCGCATGGTATTTGAGCGCAGGGTTGAATAGCCCGCCTGTCATGCCTTACCATAATCCCCGGCGTGTTTGCTCAGAAACAATGAAGTTTGGTCTCAGGAGCCTTCTTTCTGATGTTGGTGTTTACCTTTAGTGGGCCTTCCCTTACTAGAGGGCTGGTGTGTAAACAAGGTTGGCATTTGTACAAGACAAAATTACTTCCGCGAAAGAGGCTTAAGACATGAGGGTACGAGTGCTTCTCGTTGAGTTTGGCTACCCGGCTGCGTTTCTAGCGAGAACAGTATAAGCCCTAAAAGCAAACAAGGCGGAGCAATCCTTTTGTCGCGACCTTGCCGGTGTTTTTTTTATTACAGTTTTGTGTTAATTGCGTGAGCCTTGTATTTGGTCGCGCCTAAAGGAAGGAGAGAGGAGGAATGACTTCTCTTTTCACTGTAAGAGAATTGGAAGAAGCTGTAAAGTTCACCTGAATGTTGAGCTGCGCACAATACTGCATCAGTACGGAGTGGTCAAGTGTAACTGTATTTGTAATCTTCGATCAAAAATAGAGCTAAGTTTACAAAAGAACACGCTCAAGTAGCATGACCATCACAGGACGCAGTGCTGGAAAATTTGTAAACTCGTTGGGCGTTTTGTGGATGTACCGTTAAGCGGCGCTTTGCGTCTATGTTCAGAGCTCTGAATATCGCCTTGGTACTTCGTGTTCGGTCTGGAGCAAAAGTGGTGTACACCACGCGAGCTTCGACTCCAAATCATCGCAGCACCTCGTTTTGATGCCTTGGTCGGTGGGAACACGACCAATCGAATTGATGAAGCTGATATGCCTGCGGATCAACGCCGTTCCTCATTCAGTTGCGCTAAAGGAACAGTGTATACCGACTTTTATCGACTATACTTAGTTTGCGTCGATTGAAAGCTTATTGCCCGAATAAACAAATGTCCGGCTACGGCGCCGACAAACACGGCATAACAATTTAAAAGTAATTTTTTTCATGTGGTAGCTTCGCTTTCTCATGGCAGTCGGCGTCTGCGAAAACTGACATCGAGGACATAATAAACAGTCAGTATAATAGCTCTAGCAAATCTAGAGACACGATGTACGCCTGGGCGTATCTGTAGTAATCAGCGCAATAATGCAATAATCCGCAATCCGCAATAATGCAGCCGTAATAATAACCCCCAATAATGAGCGTGACCTTAATTGAGATGCGTAGGCGCTATTAAAGCTATGGTTGACAGCACTAAGATAGTTTTAAAAATACTATCAATAAAACAATACTGTCCACATCTGTCACACATATCACCAACCGGTTCCCCAGGTAGCAGCGCTGGCGATGACAGCGCCACTGGTAACCTAGCGGCAGTTTGCCTTTCCGAAAAACATTAGAAGAGATCATGAGAAAGCATGGATGCACCTCGCAAGAAACGGTGACTAGTTGAAAGAGAAAAAAAATTAGGCAGCTCAAGTTTCTTCCACCAAAAATGACAAAAATAACGGCATGAGTGCACAAAAGTTAAAGTGATACAGGTACCAACACTATGGCGAGCCGAACTAAGACTAGAAATGCATCATTTAACACAGTTATCTTTCAGGCAAAGCAATTCGTCCACGTAAACATGGAGAACCAGCGCGGCGAGTGCTACACGAGCAGAGAAAACTGCTATAGAAGAAACGTGGGTCTGGAGAATTTCGGTGCTTCGGTGCGACGATCAGTTTCACCGTTTATCGTGACAACAAATAAGCCCTTTTGTTTCACGCCTTCAATTTTATTAGAACTCCGCAATCTTGAAATGAAAATTGGTTTTTGAGGAAAGAAAATCGCGCAGTAACTGTCTAACATATCTCGGCAGACACCCTAACCGCGCCGTAAGGGAAGAGATAAAGGAGGGAGTGAAATAAGGAAGGAAGAAAGAGGTGCCGTAGTGGAGGTCTCCGGAATAATTTCGCCTGGGGATCTTCAACTTGCACTGACGTCGCACAGCACACGGGCGCCTTTTCTTGCGTTTCGCCGTCATCGAAACACGGCCGCCGCGGTCGGGTTCGAACCCGGGTACTCCGGCTCAGCAGCCGAGCGTCCTAACCACTGAGCCACCGCGGCGGGTAAGAAAGCTGAGCGTGCAGGGACATTTTGGCATTAGTTTCCGTTCAAAATCGGCAGCCGTTCTAGAGTTTTGAATTCCCGACCGATTGCTAAGTATAAAAGAATGCTACATTCCGCAAGCCGCCCCCCCCCCTTTCCCACAGGACTTCCAAGGGCCAAAATCCGATTCCGGAACCGAGAAAAGCCGAAGTACCACAGGAAACTAGTGAAGACTACACTGCAGTATCAGAATAACGAGTACGGGTATATAGTCCTGTCAACTCCTTAAGCCAAAGGTTTTTTTTTTAAGTGACAATAAGTTATATTTCGATGCCAATCAACAACAGGGCTAAAAACGGCAAGCTACTCCCAACGCAGACCTAATGTAGAGCTCGTTTGCAGAGGTTAGCGTCCGAACAGTTTCGCCCAAGCGTTCCAGGATGCGAGAGGGACACAGAGCTGGCCCGTAAGCGAGCAGCGCTCTCCACAGTTGGCAGAGCATCAGCCCACTAATGGACCACGTGCCTCTTCCTCGGTTTCGGAAAAAAAGCGCGTTTCCTGCCTCGCCGCTAGAATGCGCGCCTAGCAGTGGTCGTTGAAGTTGCAGCGTAAGTACACTTGTTCCGGCTGCAAATAAACTTTCCCCCTGCGGCCTCGTTAAGTGGCCTGGCGCCTATGACTCTCCTCTCGCACCATCGTATAGAAGCGCCAAGCCTACTTTGTATTACCATTCTGCTTCCTGGGATCTTGGCTATCCCCTCGCCAAAGTGCAAATGCCACGTTTGGTGGTCATTTCCTTTTTATTCATTCATTTCTCCTCTGCATTGCAGCAACCACCTGTGACAGCACAACTAATGTCTTACAAGTAACGCGTGCTTATGGGAGTGTAGGAAAAAAATGTTCCCGAACAAAATGTCCCCGGCAGAACCGCCCCCGGAAAAAAATGGCCCCTTGAGAAAAGACCCGGAAGGAAACGGCGTGCCGGAAAAAAATGGCCCCACGGGATAAAATGTCCCCTGAATACTAATTATTTATATATATATATATATATATATATATATATATATATATATATATATATATATATATATATATATATATATATATATATATATATATATATATATATATATATATATATATATATTTGCTTAATTTTAGTTGTGATGTGCCCACTAACAGCCATAAACAGGAAGGTTACAGGAGAGCTGAACCTAGATTGTACATCCATCAGTGTGCAAGAAATCTTCAATTTTGTCGTCCCGGAAGTGTACACTGCGCATATGTGCCATAGACAGCGTTGCACGGCGACGAAGAGCCTAATCGTTCCTTTGCCAAGTTCGTTGTCACGGTTGCTTCGTCGGAATGCAATGCGTCATCCAACGTCCACAATGGTGGGTGGCTGTGACAGACCATACTTCCGATCCTCCTGTTCTTGTCTTCCGAATGACTGTTTGTCCTGTGACGTCCATCTTCTACAGTGGTTCAGCTGGCATTCCACGTCGTAGGCAGGTAGGGCGGAGGCGTTCCCCGCAGTGTTACCAAGCCGTTCGCTCGGTTCCAGAAACACTGTTGAATTTAAAATGCCCTACTATGATTCGTGCTCCTTCTGGCATTCGTCCTTTCCATAGACTCATAGCATAGGCTCCCAGAACCGACAGCTTAACCACGAAGGAACTTCCTCAAGTTCAAACTAGGCGTTGATAACTTGTGTACACAAACCAGTGAACTGTATTTTCGAGCCCACCAGTATCTTTCGTTTCACGATAAACTTTATTGTATGTGGTCACGCGTAGTTTGATGACATCGGTATGCAAACTTCTATGTTTTAATTTCATACGTAACGTTTCCCTCCTAAACCACTTTATGGAGGGCTGCAATTGCAGCAGTCTGAACCAGATAACCGTCCATGGAACCAGCCATGGAGCAGCCGGACTCAGACTGCCAATGGCGACTGGAGTTGCCATGGTGGGGTTTCCGGCAGCAACTCCAGCCATTGCCACCCGAACCCATGGGTTCTAATGCACTAGAAGCTTTGGGGTCACTTTTTATTATTTTGCACATGGGCCACTTCTTCTGGGCGAATTTCTTCCTTGGTCACTTTTTTTTCGACGACGATTCTTCAGGGGCTTTTTTTTCTGGAACCTCATGCAGTTGGGCTAGCTGGTCTTGTCGTCGAACCTGTCGCTCACTAAAGAGTCCAATTATATATCCGGCCCTAAGGGATGCTGCTAGTACACGTCATGGTGTTCTCTTCTCTCTTCTGTCGTCCTATTCCCTTACCTCAGTTGCGCCTTACTGCCCAGCAAGCAACTAGACAAAGTGCAATTTTATGAGGACCACATTTAGCAGTTACTCCAAGATACCTGCGCTTAAGCGCCTGGCCATGCGCAGGAAGATGGCCAGTAAAGCAGATAGCGATAGTAGAGAGCACTGCCTCCTGCATGGAGTAGAAGTGAGTGCTTACTCATCGTCTCTTTTTCGTCCTCTTCTTGTCTGTCACTCTTTTGACAGCGACAGCTGTATCTCTTACGGTTTATGAAAGATTCTTCTGAGACAAGCCTTAGTGAAGCCTCTGAAGACAGTTTAAGGGCACGCGGCGGCTTCAGCGCTCGGGCTGCCGTCCCGCGCACCTAAGGGGCCTTTTTCTTTACTCCAACAGAACTGAGTTTAAAACACACTCGTAGCAGCCCGAAACTTTCAGCGGCTTTTGATGACGGCGAGGAAAGTTGTTTATTACTTCCGCTGCGCCAATGGTCCACCCAATGGAGTGCTTGCGCCACCCGCGACTGAAGTATCGAAGGTCACAATGAAGCTATTGATGTCTTCAATGGAATGCGGCGCGCGGTGAGAGTAAGCTGCATGCGACGGGAGGACACGTGTGTAGAAACCGCCGATTAGATCTTACCATGACCGGACGTGTTCGCGACTGGAATCGCGTTGTTTCTGATCGGAAGAAAAGCCCAAGGCATTAACGTTACACGTTCCTCCGCGAGTTTATAATCCAATGCACAGTGCACGCTTCGAAAGTCAAAACCGCGGGTTTCGTTGTGGCCCATTCACTACACCTCATGTTGAACCAATCACGTGGCAGCGACTTCGCTACTTTCGCTGCCTCGCTTACTATCTAGGCGACCGTCTGGCTGCCCAGGCGTCTTTACACAGTCGACAATTTTCTCACCAGCCTGAAGGAATCGTGTTAACTTTCCCCGTCCCACGTGCAGGGTAGCATACTGAGCGTCGCCTAGTTCTCCTCCCTGCATTTCCGTTCATCTCTCTCTCTTGAACGCGCTGCGCAGAATTCATGCATTCGCGATTCGCCTTACGCAAAAGAAGAGCACTCCCTGCGTCTTTGCAACTCACACGGAAATATTCAGTGAGCTGACTGTTCTCGCACCAAGTGGGAGGAGGCGACTTATCGCCAGACTGCCATGTCTCACAGGCACGCCCGCGCCATCAACTATCCCCGCTACACCCTGTGGCTGTGCAGTCGAAAATAATACGAGCTCGTCACTTATAGGGGCACCGCTCCCACAAAGCAGTGACAAAGACATATACGACCGAGCTGTCGCCTGCGCGAGCGTTATTAGAAAATATGGCCGATGTATACGTTGCAGCGTGTAAGCGGACTCGCGGGATTAAATCTTCCAGCGGCACGAGCTTACATCCTGTCATCGTAAGTCTTGTTAAGTTAGGCCGTAAAGCGCAGAAACTTAGCCAAATATATCCCTTAAGTTCTGGGCGTCTGTCAACGCTTATTTTGTTTCTTATGCGCGCTTCTTAAGTTCAGAGGATCAGCTACGCTTGCTTAGCTTACCTTCCGCGATGCCTGAACACGGAACGCATTAGTCTCACAAACAAATTCTGTCTTGAAGTCAAATGCCAGAGTAAAACTCATAAATGAGAATGCTAGGTTTATTCCGCTTACATGTATGCGCACTTTAAATAGGGATTCACAGTGAGATAAACTGCTTATAGCACGAGCCCTTTTTTCTGTCCCGGAATGAAAAGCCGTACCATCCGTATATGAAGAGGAACTAAGACCTCAGCTTAAACCCGCACGCAGTCGGTTGACAGAGCACACCAAAATTGTAGTCCTAGTTTATTCTTTTTCTTCATGACCGCTAGAAAAAATGTTAAAAGAAAAAAATGTTAGCGACGCAATGTGGTAATGCGGTGCAGTATAGAGAAGCAAGATGCGTTTGGAAAGAATGGCACTGGAAGTTTACAAAAGGAAAGCCCAACTTAACTCAGCCTTAACAATGGGCCTTAACAACGGCATGTGTTAACTTGTTCTCGAGGAACCCTCGAGCAATTATATCACAAATTACATTCATATTGTCATCTAGATGGTGCCTGTGAATCAGGGAAAAGGCACCTAAGTGTTCTCCGGGCCAGTGGCACTTCTGAGCAAGTTCTCTAGCGTTAAGATGATCACTGCAGTTGCGTTGTGATAAAAATCGTCTTTTTTTCCTCGTTCTCGTGCAGTAGTCGAAACGGCTCACGTCACGCAGTGAGAAATACTCTGCAAACGGTTAATAGATGCCATTTTTCTCGCTGCTGTTGTTTTCCTTGCCGTAGCTGATCCCATATATTAATATCCATCTTTGATGTTCCTATTCGACGCAGCCATGTAGTCGTAGATATAAAACAAGCAGTTCACAAAGCTGCCTCTGGCTGCTATATATCTATGGAGAAATCAGAGGAGGACACAATCGAATGTCTGTCCTAAGCCTAAGCTCGGGCAAAGCCGATGCTTCGTCTTTATTTTCAACAATATTCTCAAGGTGGAACTTTTTTTTAGAACAGTAACTAAAGGGCGAGAAACTAAATGGTCACCATGGGATAGTTGCAGTTGTCAGTCTTTGTAAGAAATCGTACAGGCATGAATTAAGCATAAACGGAGAAGTGCATGTTGTCAGAGTATACCACACCACCGATGGTTTTTCAGAGTAAGAGAGTTAAAAGCAGCCTATGGAAGGATAACATGCTTGAGTGCAGTAGAGCGTTGTGTGCAGTGAAAAGACTGGGTTATTTTGTGTTATAATTTGAGCGGAGTTAACCGGAGCTCATTGAAGGATGGGGCATTTGTCCCGTAGAGCACTTAACACTTTAGTGCCAGCGTTGCTCACGGGCTACAGCTGATTTTTTTTTTGCCTGCGACACCCGCTTCGATCTTTCTGTTGCCTTCCTTTGAAGACAAGGCCCTATCAGCTTTATAAGATAAAAAGACAGACAGCTGCTTTCATATCTTCTCGCTAAAACAACGCAATGAAAGAGGCCGATTGACGAACCGTCGCACTTTGTCGACGCAGTGAGCGACAAGGAATTGCTAGCATGACAGCAGCCATTTAACAGGCGCAAATGTCTTATTTCAATAACTTCACAGGAAAACAAAGAATGTAAATATTTCATCTGCTTAACAAAGCAAGGACTTGTTAACGTGGAATTAAGGATAACAAAACGAAACTGTTAACTCTGCTGTTGCAAATAAGGGCAATTTTTTCTGACATTTCACATGTGTGTTGTTATCCACTACTGCATAGGCTTTCAGCTGTCTCACAAAAGAAGAAAAATGTTTGTCATGAAATGCCGATTAAGATGGTTGCCCTTCCCACAGTGAATACAATTTATTTTTACCTTCACCTGTCTTTATGTTAGATGTTCGGGAATAGAGAAGCAGCTGACCAAGAGGCATGTATCTGCTTACTTGGAGGGGGAGAGGGGGAGGCCAGACTAATAATAATCCTAGGTATTCTTCTAATTTGCAGACAGCAGCCCCTGTAGCTAATGAATGCATGCCATATTCTTTGGTACAGCTTGATACTAAGTCAATATGATACGGCGATTCATAGGCCCTTCCAGGAGATTGAGAAAGCATCTAGACGTATATATATATATATATATATATATATATATATATATATATATATATATATATATATATATATATATATATGGTGAACACTCTCAAGGCTCGCTCACACGCAGTAAACATAAATACCCACGAGAGCAGCAGATTGGACAGCCATCGCCGTAGCTCAGTTGGTAAAAGCACCGGACGCGATATTCGGAGGTCGTGGGTTCGGATCCCACCGGCGGCATGGTTGTTTTTTCTGCTGCTTTATAAGTAATTTTCTTTAAACGATTTATTAATCTAAGTACTATAATATCCCTCTGATAAGCACAACACATAAAAAAAATAAAATAACGTTCCCCTATGCACCTTGGTTTCGGTGACTGTTGGCTCCCTTCATAGATTTGTCAGACGGGCCCCTCATTTCCTTTAACCTGTCTGCTAATATATATATATATATATATATATATATATATATATATATATATATATATATATATATATATATATATATATACATCAACCACTGCGTTCCAAACAATATCTCTGCAAGTTGCAAGAAAATTAAATAACGTACTTGCGGAGAACAAAATATTAGTCTCGCGTCAATCTTTTCTTTACGCTGCATATTTATTTCATGGCATATGTCATCTAGGAAGCGCTGACACCGCTCTACGGACGTTTGCGTTGCCAAGTGCATTACACCTCGGAAGATTAATATCGCCTCAAATAGTTGGATGTCTCCGGCTTAGATTTTTTGACCACCTGCTGCACAGCCTACGCCTCTCTCGCACTTAACACAATATGTTCGGATGCTTATTTTATGACGGTATGTTGCTTTGATTATTTCGCGGACATTATGATGCTGCTCATCGGGATGATGCTTCTAAGAAGCATTTTGCACGGGGCATAATTCTGCTCTCTCTCAACATTGAGCCTGGCGTCTCGGGACGCTAATTCCTCATTCGAATATCCTAGGGGAAAGCTCATGCAAAACTGGCTTTGCACACAAAACACGCCTTGGTGTATTCTTGGATGCTGATGGTGATACATCTTGAGGAAACCCATTCATTTTCCCAGAATACTCTTCACCTTTATTGTCGATGCATGTTGTCACAAAGTCGCAAAATTTCGAAGAACAACCTCTTAGTACAGGTTAATGAAAATATTAGCGTATGAAGCCAGTCCTCATATTTATGCTTCCTGGCTCCAGTGATTACCTCTTCCCAACTAAATTCGCAGTGTTTAAATACTTTGCTTGGATGATAAATTAACTGGAAATGCTCGGGTTTAATATTTCGTTTGTTATAAGAGCCTTATTTTAACGATATCAATTACAACCTTTTTTTCGTTGATTTACATTTGATCGTTAGTTGCCTTGCGACTTAATTCTCGGGTACTTGAAGGAATTCAATGTGCATGTTCTTTCTAAAATACGTGTTTTCGTTACTTTGTTTTTGAAAACACAAAATTGTGTTCTTCTGAAGTGCGCCATCTTGTCAAAGCTCTCTGGAGCTTTCACAGTTCTTCATGCTTAGGGTTTACTGGTTTTTTGTTACTTAAAAGCAGGCTTTTGTCACGAGTCGAAATTGACTGCCGAGTTTAACGTCCTGAATGAACACATGAGCTAAGAAAGACGCCATAGAGGAAATCTTCTAATTATTTTAAATCACTTTGGATTCTTTAACGTGCGCTGACATCGAACAGCGCATGGATGTTTTTGAATTTCGACTTCATCGAAATGCGGCCGCCGCGGCATTGATCGAAACCGCGGCCAAGGAATCAGTAGCCAAACGCCAAAGCCCCTGCTACCTGAGCAGATGTGTTAAAATTTGTCATTTCTGCCTAGAAGATTCAGCCTCCATCGAGTAAGGCTCTGGCAGAGAGAGGGCAAGTAGATATGCTTATATTGAAGTAAGACATGATGTTGGGTTAGTCGTTTCATAGTGGTTGCCAAGGATTTCCAAGACAGGTTCCTTTTCAACACAAAGGAAACGACGGAGGGAGACGGAGGAGGAGCGTCAGTGTGCTTGCCAACGTTTCGCCAAGACGACTTGTCTTCCTCTGGGGTAAACCTCGTGCCATAGAAATAGGACTTCTGTCATCTATTTCCTGCTTCCTCGTACTCTCTGCGCAGTCGCAGACGCTGCGTTGGCTTTTTTTTCTTCTATAATACCCAAAAAAATAATAAATAGCCGTGTCGTTTTCAATATTACGGCGCCCAAAGAGTAAGTTAGTATACACAGAAGTTCTGATTGATGCTTTTCCGACGAGCAGTAAGCGAAGGAGATTCCATGACGCGCTGCGTTGTTCAGCGCAGCAGAGCCGAAGCAAGCAGGCTTCCAGGCTCGAAGGTTCATGTTTCCTATAAAGGCGTGTCTAAAATTTCCCGTGGTCTGGGGAAGCTCCTCCTAGTATATCTCCCTTTACTCATCTCTCGAGAACCGCTCCTGAGAAGAAATTCTACAAGGTAGACGGGGCATGTTCTTTTTGGCCCCGTATTTGGGAACATCCGCATGTTTGTGTTCACATTTCGTGAACTTTTGAGCTTTGCTTTTTCTATAGCAACTTCACCCGGCGAAGCGTGTCGAGTCGCCATGTGAGCCGATTTTGCCGGTAATTTTTGTACTTCGAGCTATCGGCAAATATTTTATTTGGTATTTCAGGCC
Source organism: Amblyomma americanum (assembly GCF_052857255.1). Taxonomy (NCBI): domain Eukaryota; kingdom Metazoa; phylum Arthropoda; class Arachnida; order Ixodida; family Ixodidae; genus Amblyomma; species Amblyomma americanum. Next base: position 143,896,848 of record NC_135500.1, read on the forward strand.
AGTTTCCCGACACGTATCGCTTTCCTGACGCCAGCTATCCTTTGCAGATATGCTTTTATTATCAAACAATTTATATTCAGCTTGTTATCATAAAAACGCATTTATGGTCTGCTTGGGATGCTCGAATTTTATGGGCCTCTTTTCCTGAGCACCAGCACCAGAAGCACCTGCAACAATGAGCTTTAAAATGAGACGGCCCTATGGAGCTTTCTCAAAGCACCTCACCTGCTTTCAGGACAATGGTTGAGTGACTTACAACACTTATTTGAAATCCGAGATTACGTCGTCTGTTTCTAATTGCAGGACTGTCAGCTAGAGTGGCGTGCAGTTGCTCGGGTACTGGGCCGGAATGTGTCGTTGCTCGCTCGTTATTTCATTTAATTATTTTGTAGCGAGAGCTACACGGGGCTACCAGTAGAGCATTTCGCGATGGCCGGGAGGAGAAAGTTGTGCGCATGCGCCGTTACCATGGCAACCGTAGAGGAGCAAAGGTGCAGCTTGCACTTCGCCGTCACCGCGACCGCGCTGCCACTCCACCATCGGAGCCGTGCGTGACGTCACGCGGATGAGCAGTTCTGCGCATGCGTCGACACCATGGTTCGGCGCTTCGTCGCCACCTCGCCGCACACCACTCTATCACCGGAACAACGCGTCCCATGCGCAGCATTGCGTATAAAAGGCGTAGATGTAATGGGCGGCTGTATCACAACGTTTGACATGGATGCAGAGAAGGAGAGTCCAGCCACTTCTAAACGGCGGTATAGACAAGAGAAGATTAACTCTTCCGATCCTGAGGTTGTTGCCTGCCACTTAGCTACTCAACAAAGGAGAATGAGCGTAAGAAGGCGAAGAGAGCAGCGGAGACGCCCGAACAGAGAGAGGAACGCCTTGCCAAACGAAGATGCCAGACTGCCGAGCGTATTAGACGGCGCATAGCCGCCGAGATTGAGCCTATATGTCTCTCATTGCTAAACATACAGTGACCACAGCAAGCTCGGCCAGGGAAATGTACCTCTCGCTACGTATATCCTGGCAGAGCCAAGCAAAGCCACTGGAAATTTTTTTATGACACAAACTTGGATACGGCCCCTATACTCCGCTCATGGCTCCAGCGAAACGCAGAGAAACATTGTTTCGAACTATAGTAGTAGAGTTTTCGCTCTAATAGGCCATTTCAGAGAGGTCACGAACAATGATAGAGCTTTTGAAGATCGCGCACCCGATCTGCTCCTTGCACTGTGAAACACGCACAAATGTCCTGAGAAATGGTGAGAAAATTGTGCTCAACTCCAGGCTCATTCGCGGAGGCAAATTTAATTCTGATGTGCACAGAAAGGAACTCGGCAGCATCGATAACTCTTTTACATTCTGAACACCTTTTAGGCACCCGAACTACCAGATCTTTCCAAGCTGCTTTAAATGTTTTCATGCAAGGAGCAGAGCTCCTTGCCTTGGGTGTGAGGAATTGAAAAAAATGGTTTTTGAGGAAAAGAAATGGGGCAGTAATTGCCTCACATATCTCCGCGGACATCCGAACTGTTTTTAAGAGAAGGGAGGAAGGTGGGAATGTAAGAAGAAAGAGAGAAAGAGGTGTCGCAGTGGAGAGCGCCGGAATAACTTCGACCACCTGGGAATCTTTAGCATGCACTGACATCGCACAGCACACGGGTGCCTTTGTCCCTCTCCTCCATCGAAACGCGGCCGCCGCTGTCGGAATCGAACCCGAGTACTACGACTCAGTAGCCGAGCTGCCTAACCACTGAGCCACCGCGACGGGTCATAAAATTGGTTTTTTCTATATCGAAGAGGCGGGCAAGGGAGAAGGGCAAGAATCAGTGGTAGTTAAAACAGAGATCAGGTTTTGGCTAGTTGTTACGTCAACAAGCTTTACCGATTCATCGTGTTTTTGTTTGTTTTTTATGCGACACCCCAGAAGCCTATTCCTACCAAAAGCCCTTCAGAGGAGCCCACCAAACACCCACCTCCCCCCCCCCCCCCCAGAAGTCTATTCCCGCGAGAAACCTATAAGAGGAGCCCACCAAACACTCGCACATCCACCTCCCTACCCGCCCAAACCTACCCTCCAGTAGCCTCCACCTATCAGAAGCCCACGCTGAACGAGAACGAAACAATGACGGTGGAATCAAACTGAAAGTCCCAACGGGCGTCGCCCAGTGTAAAGCGAAAGGCAAAAGCCTCCGCCTCCACCTGTCGCAGCTTCGCCACAGCAGTTCGGATGATCATCGGTATTATTTTTTTTTTTACTGCCGTCCCTTTCTTTTTCGTCTAGCGCGGGTGTTGTTACCAGTTAGTCGCCGTATTCTCTCTTATTTATCGCTTTTCTTTTGTAAGTACTCAGTAAAAGCTATCTAAACATTTCCTTTCAACTCTTCTATGATTTGGTCGAATGTGCGCACATGGAAAATTTACAGGCATCGCAGCATTTAACAAAAGGAAGAGAAGCAGGCTGATATTAAAGAGGCTAGCATTCAAAATGGATTGACAGGTGTACACAGCCGACAGCAGCATACTTTGCTTTTATTGATGTGGTAAATTATCACTGAGAAAGAAAATGGGGTCCACTACTCTGTGGCTTCATTCGTACTGGAAGAATTAGGATGAAAGAGTGAAATGATGATGATGGTTAGCTTGTTTCTTGCATGGCAAAGCCACACTGCAGGCTTCGTGTGGCAAACCGTAGAGGACTTCAGAATAGTTACGAGCACCTGATTCCTGATTCTTTATTATTATTACAAGAGAAGGCAAGCGTAGCAGGGGGGGGGGGGGGGGGCAGAAAGTTGCGTAGACGGATGAAATTAAGAAGTTTGCGGCGACAGGTTGGCCGCAGCTGGCATAGGACAGGGTTAACCGGAGAGAAATGGAAGAGGCTTTTGACCTGCAGTGAGCGTAGCCAGGCTGATGATGACGATTTTTTTATAGCGCGCACCTAAATGTCGGTGCCCGCCGTAGTTGCTCAAGTAGCTGTGGCGTCCTGGTATTTCACTAGATTACTAACGCACTTCATGGCTTCGGCGGCCACGTTTCTTCGGAGGCTAAATGCAAAAGATCCCTCCATGTTTCGCGCCTTGAGTGCGCGTTAAAGATTCCCAGGTAGTCGAAATTTATCCGAAGCCGCCCGCCGGTGGAGTGCAAACTCAATGGAATGTCATTTTTGCATTTTACCACCGTCTAAAAGCAGTCGCAATGGCCTTGTTGGGATTCGTGAATGCGCAATACCCAACAACGAGAAAAAGTTTATGTGCTTAATTTTTTTCTATATATTGTAAGATTTAATTATAACAATCAATATATCCGCTGATCTCTCGTCGGTAGGTTTGAATTATTTTGCTATTAGCGTTCTTGCTGTCGTGCCATAGCGTTCCCCATAAGTTTTCTATGACTGTCTTAACTGCTTGATATGAGCGATGGAATGACTATAAAAGAAAGAGTTTGCTACATATAAGAAGAAAGTATCACTACCTTCAATATTTTTATAGCAGTGCCTTACAGTTTTCCAGTATTCAAAATTTCTACCCAAGAATGTTGCGCATGCCTGCCACCGAGCGTGGGGTGGGGGGGGGGGGGGGGGACATCGTGTTAAAGGGTAGTAAGCTCTGTAAAGTTAAGAGCTAACGCCAGACTACTCACTGAAAGCGATGTCACTGCGACAAGCCGGGCGCTCTCCAGTTGCATACACTGCAGCTCTCCTGGAATCCAGTTAGGTTAACAAATGGTGCAACTCTACATCACCAAGTGTCGGACGATCCTGGCGCGGTGAAATATGGTGGAACAACGCCTGCGCCGGCTTCTCTTATTCCCGCGAAAAGAGCCTGTCTCATCGCCGCAGAAGCCTAGCCAGACATCAGATTAAGGGCACAGGGTAAGCCCTATACTTCCCATGCATTTTAGGCCATGATGAGGTACATGTTTCTCACTAACTAATAACAGTAGCCTAATAATACATATATCATTGTTTGCCAAATTTTGTGCTCTTTTTACTGGACTAGAATATTTGAAATGTGTTGAAAATTCGATTTTTAATAAAAATTTTTCCGGTAGTACACAAACCTGGCCTTTCTTTGCGCATTTCAAAATTAATAACAGAATAACTGCTCAGTTAAATTGCTTAATTCTAGTTCAGTAGTTGGCAACACTTATGTAGATGATTGCAAAAAATAATCAGCCGTCTGTCTTGAAAGGCATTGGAACTAATGGTACCTTTGTAAGAAAAAACACTGTTTTGAGATAATAGAGCGTAAAGAGAAAAAAGATGTGAAAAACCATTTTTTATTCGCAGAAACGCCTCCATAGTAATTGGTTTAATAGCCCCCTGCTTCGTAGTCACTGTCGCCGTCATTTTTTCGCTTTTCGGCTTGTCGTTTTGACTGTCGGGCCTCTTTTGTAAGCTGTCGTGTTGCTCGGTCCGCAAAGTACATGCGCTTATGGTCAGCTTCCCTCAGCCACTTGATGGTGTTGCTCCCTGGGTTCAATCCACACGCCTTCAAAACGTTGGCTCGTGCGATGCTACCATCATTAAATGAAAGAACAGCATCCAGTGTTGCCATCCGTAGGGTCCGAAGCCTAACAAACACATTCTTTGGCGCGCGTTCCCAAACAACATGGTTGAACGACTCATTTGCATTTTGAGTTCGCCCATGCAGGCACTTCTCTAGGAGCTCAGCCTTCGATAGCTCCCTATAAATGGGTTTGATAGCCTCCAAGACAGATGCAGGCAAACTCTCCTTGTGGAAAAATGGCTTGCCCTCTGACTGACTTCTGTTGAAGGCACACCACGTATCAGGTCCCTTTGGGCAAAGTCCATGGCATGAGTCCTCGTCAGTGGCCGATAAGTGGAAGAAGGTTGCCCAAACGGCCTTTCGCATTTCATCCAGGTTTCCTACATTTCTTCTGATGGCCAAACCATAGTACGTCTGGAGCTTGTCTATTACTGCATCAGTCAGTCGGCCTCGGCCCGAGAGGCTCTTTCCATCAGAGAGTTTTCCTGCTTTGTTTCCTTTTTTTAGCCTTCGTAACCTTGTGCCCATCCTTTTTTGCACGTGCCCTATGTACTCAACCTTGGATATTTCAACGGAATCACCATTTGGCATTTGTGCCTTCACAGCCATAAAAGCCTTGCTGTCACCATCCCCAAGGTATTTGACGTATCGAACGCCGTGAAGCTCCTCACTCCTGCCGAAAATTTTCAGTGCTCCTGCGACTTCCATTCCACCGCTGGTGCCTTGGTAGTTGCTTTGGCACACCTCTCTATGAAGGGGGCACTGTTTGTACCCTTGATGCTGCACTTTGGACAACGTTTAGACAAAACCTCCACATCCAGCACTTTCCCAGAGTCTACACCGGTCGCAGAGACTATGCCGTTATTGGAAGTATGGCCTCGCTTCTGCCAGCTTCCATCAAGAGCAACTGCGATGTCTTTATCCCCCTCATTCAGCTGGACAGCTTCGTCAGCTGCCCTTTTCATCGACTCCTGAGCAGCAGCTTCGATGTGACCTAGAAGCTCTTGATTGTATTTCGCAAACTTTGTCGGCGGCTTAGGAAGGTTTAGCATAGCACAGAGTATATTTCCTGTAGCCATTCCCTTACCAATGAACCTCAAGGCATACACTAACCTGAGGTTGGCTTCATAGAGGCCAGAAGTAGTTTTCTTCGACGTCTCAAATCGTTGTGCGGCACTACACACTTCACAGTTCAAACTGTAAACGCTTGCAACACCTACCCGTTTTGTCACAATTTCGATGAGCTCAACACTTCCACCGCACTCTCTGCACACACAAATCTGTGTAATTGCGGCACAAATGCCGTCCATGTCCATTAAGGCATATTGGTTGCTGCTCTGTAGCACATCCTCTTCCTGGAAGCACAGAGAAAATCTTGAAAGCTTCGATGTCGAGGAGCTGGCGCGTTCGGCGTTCGGGATCTCATTCGGTCGTGGACATCGTTTTGCTTTTTCACGATGAGCGTAGCGGTTGCCGTGAAATTCACGCCTGACGAAGGCCTTCTTTGCCCTGGGCATCTCAACTTATCAGCAGCAATCAACACCGGCACAATTTACAATACTGATCGAAAGGGATAGCACTCGGACGCAGCTGCATGAAGGTTGCAGAAACGTGGAAAAAACGTGCAAAGCGTCGCAGGATTGTCTTGGCTAAAAAAGAGGAGCTGTACAATAGTTGCCAGACACTTTTTTATGTGTAGCTGATTTTAGACAAGTTTTGAAATCAGGTGGGGGACATTTTGGTTGAAAAAATTGACGTTAATCCTGAAAGGGGGTGTGGCCGCTCACTACTTGGTTTCGGAAAAAGCGTTTTTCAGCCATAAATATGGCTTTCTGAGGAAAGTGCGATCATGGAACATGTGTAGAAAGAATTGAACTTCTAAAATTCCAAAAGAAAAAAAAACGATTTTTTTCTAATTTTACCTTACCCTGTGCCCTTAATGTATGCGCGCTATCAGTGGCTGCGCCTGCAGGGACGCTTGAAGCAAGGCGAAGAAAAACGGCCGCATGAAGTGTGAAAGCAAAAAAAGAACCAACGTGATTCCCTGATATTCCATTAACAACGTTCACTGTCATGCATAGCTTATCAGGTGTTAAGCTTTTTTATTAATATGCGCGTTGACGAAATTTACTTTAGTCTGCTGCAGTCAGTGCCGACGTGAGATTATCTTAAGGAAGGAAAAGAAGCGTGTCAGCGTATGGACTCGCAGGAACTGGGGAAAAGCAGCTGCGTATTCCCACATTAGTTACAATAGGCGCAAGCTCAGCCTGTCGCGAACTCGCTTGATTCATGCGATCGCGGCTGTTTCTAGCCAGCCGTGCTACATAGAGCGCAAACTCTATAACTCAGCGTTTGCCACACATACTCTCGCAGACGGAATTGACACCTACGCAACAACAGAATAATTACTAACCTTTTTTTTGCCGGAAAATATGAATTAACTACAAATATAGGAGCTCCAGGACAACGTCGGTGACTGTTGTGCCTTACTGTAACTACTCTGCGAAAGCAAAATCGTGGCAATGTTTTCGACCTCAATATCACAAAATTAGATGCCCATGCAAAGACGCCCGTGTGCTTTGCACTGTTAGCATACGTGAAAGAACCCCAGTGGTCTAAATTAATTGGAGACTTCCACTACGGCGTCCCTCGAGCCCGTGTTTTGCTTCGGGAAATTAAATGCCACACAGATATACCTACGCCTTATCTCGCAGCGATTAGCACAAGCCCACGCACTACACGATTAGAACCCGTGCTGCCTTTTCTGGAATAGGGCGTAACGCAATACAGTACAATTACCTTCATTCCTTCACCATGGGGGATTGCCTCTAATTACTACTCCTCCAATTACTCCACCTTGGGCGATTGCCTTGAACACTGGACTTCATTACAAAGCAGTACAGTGCAATGCAACAATGCAAGCGTCAAGTGCAGGTGTCCCACCAGGGTATTTTCTTACGCTGGAACATTACACAAACGCAATAGGCTGGTGACTGGCTGAAGCTTGCAACTTTTGCGAGACAAAGCAGGACACGACGCACTAAAAACATATTTTTATCCTTCTACTATGAAAGAAGTGAATGTGATAGACCCGTTCCATTTATCTTCCCTTCTCTTTATGAAAGCGCCTGTTCCAACTCTCTCAAAAAGATTTGGAAGGGGTCACAGCATGTGATAGTAATGTGCCACGTGGAGTGGATCATGTGGGATCCACCTAAATATCATGGCTTCAAGAACAAATTTCCGAGAGCACCGCCTGTATAACATTCTCATTAGCGTGGAGGGCAGTATTTGACAATCACATAACACGGATGTGACTCCGATGCCATAAGCCTCAGAGGAAGACTAACATGCCTTACTTTTCCTCAATAACTTAGTGGGTCGATGCCAGAAAATATGACTCAAAACAAAGAGGGAAGATAACCCCAAAGATTTTTTTTGCTGTTTATGCGCCTTTATTTTGCGCCATGGTTTCCGATAGCCCCACACTTCTGAAAGATGGAGGATTCACTCCTCTGCTCTCAGACGCCGACGGCAGAATCATCTGGGGAGTGAAGGTGTGTGTGTGGGTGCGATGTGGGTTCACCTCATGGGCTTCTGGTTTGCGAGGCTTCTGTAGGGTGGAAATGCATGATGCTTTCGGAGGGTGTACGTGGGTGCAGGGTGAAGGTCGGTGGAGGGCTCCTGTTATGGGGCTTCTGTTTGGTGGAGCCCTTGTGAAGATAGATGGTGGGCGGTGCTCCTGGTCGGTGGAAATGTCACTTCCCCGCTGTCACAGACCAACAATGTCACTAGTACTGCTGTCGCTGTGAAAACTGTTGGCGGTGTGTTCAATATCGAGTACACTTCACGTTAGAGGGAATAATCAATTACGAGAAACGAGGAAATATTTTATTCAACATTGCTTAACTTGATTAGTAGCACCTGGCGCAAGAGCACATTGACACCAAAAGGGGACATAATAAAACTGTAAAATCCATTCGGGCAATTTACGTATTATATTGCAACGGAAAATGTGAATGGCGAAGACGCAAACAAAGTGCCTCGGGGGCATATGTTCTCTGTGCCCTGGGTTCAGCTGGCCGTTCCCTTCACACGTTCTCGGACCCGTAACATCTTTGACAGACGATTGCGGTGTATGCTCTTCACACTGCAGGACTTGGGAGCAGTCGTCAGGACGGGACTACCACCATGGCTCAACCAGGCAACTCTCGGAGAGCTAGTTCCGCTGGCTCCTCCCTGTGACCCTGAGGCCTTCTCCGGAATCGACGGCACCGATATTGATGACTAACTCAACTAGTTCGAACGAGTCAGCACCTGTAACAGGTGGGACCCCAGATTTGTGCCGGCAAATGTCATTTTTTACATTAACAGCACGGCTAACTAACGAGAAATTAATAATAATAATTGGTTTTTGAGGAAAGGAAATGCCGCAGTATCTATCTCATATATAATTGGACACCTGAACCGCGCCGTAAGGGAAGGGATTAAGGAGGGAGTG